>NC_139647.1:13996641-14219141 GCF_964638095.1 Poromitra crassiceps
TGGGGAACTATTAAGTATCCGCTCTCCTCTGTCTGATAAAGAAGTAAGCAACTGTAACGTGGGGGAAATTCTCCAATCATTAGCGAGAAGGATCACTTTACTTCACTTCCATATCGCTACAGTGCGACAGTAACTGGAGAGCAGGGAACATCGCACACATGGAGGAGAAGAGACATCAAAAGAGAACTTTTATTAGACTGTCAACAGGGAAACGGGAATACATACCTCTAGTGGTGAGTCACAGAGAAATCTCCGGAACTGTGGGGGGATGAGGCGAGGTGAGGCGGCAGCGTCGAACGGGGGGGAAGAGAAAGAGAAAAACAGTTAGTTCTAAGGGTCACCAACTCGTTTGAATTGTGGCATAAATGAAAACCATACTCGTTCCCGCTGCTGTCTCACAGAGTTTAACCCGCCCACTTCTCTGCCCCGTTCAGGTGTCAAATATCAATTGTAGCCCCGCCCCCATTCAGAGAGGACCATAAGACGGAAGAGTGTATTTACACAAATGAAAACATTTAGCCGATCAACTGAAGCTTACAGTCCAGGGGGGACATAGTGACAGCTTAAAATAAGCGGTGTTGCCTGTGTCAAAATAGGCTATAATATCCCTTAACGCGCTTCGAGACGCACATCGGATCTCAATTACCGGGGGTCTTTACGTCGATGGAAACATTAAATCTTAGCTCCCATTCTCTCTCGTGCTTTTCTCTCTCAGTGCCAGGGCGAGAGCAGTGTGTTTACAGGCGAGCCGACCTGCAGGAATAGGGGGGGTGAATGTAGCAGCATGCTTCCATGTTCAGGCCAAAACCACTCTGTAATGAGAAGCAGCAGAGCCATGGTGAAGCAGTGATGGACAAGCCTGAGCTCTCTCTCTCTCTCTCTCGCTCTCTCACACACACACACACACACACACACACACACACACACACACACACGCCACAGTTTCAAGTTCCTGTTTCGTATTTCACGAGGAAACGCAACAATTCAGCTGTGTCATTCGTTTGCGGGGGGAAGCGCTGTGATGTGTAACTTTGGTTCCACCGTCTGGTGAGGAGGGTCTGTGTCTTTGCGAGAGCACAAAAGGAGCATAAACACAGGAGACAGAGGGTCTAGACAGACCTCATAGACGGGGAGGGAATATGAAACAATGTAACACCGTCCATAAAATAAGAAATATTTATGTGCGTCGCCTCCATATACAGGCATACCCCAAAAAAGAGGGCTGCCATAATTAATGGGTTGTTCTGCAAAATGTTTTCCCCTCTCTTCTCCTCCTTGCCTCTATAGCAGGCTTTGAGCAGTATCAGTTTTTAAATGCCGATACAGATATTATTGTATTGAAAACTAGAAATTAGGTGGAGAGACAGACAGGGTGAGTCCGATTTCATTACAGGTTTTATACACCCAACAAATCTGTTAAGCAAAATCATATCTTCACCTCTGTCATATTTGGCACTGCTGGGCAACATTAACAGGCCGATAACCGATTTGCAGGCCAATATTATGGCAATATAGGAGCAAACTAATATCTGTCTACCTCAATATCCCCTCTCTATCTTATTCACCTTATGTTCCAACACAGGACTCAGCCAGTGACTTCCTATTGTGTTGACACTTCCTGTGACAGTACAGTACTAGTGAGCAGGTAATGCCTACCCCACACTACAGGATAATTTGCAAGATTATGGCCAAGATTCCCCCCTCCCGATTTTCTCGGGGGTGCTCCCGATTTGACCCGCGTCGGGCAGATAATCTTCCCAAATTATCCTGTAGTGTGTGGGGTTCAAAGATTCACAATCGGGAAGACTGCCTCTTCCCGATTGTGAATCGGGCATATCTAACATGTTAGATATTTACAACCCGACAGGCGATTGCATCTTGAGCAGAGAGCCAGTAGTAGCTGCGTTTCCATTAGTTTTTCGCAAAATAATCTGGTCCGCGTTCGCCCGCAGCCCCGCACAGAAACAAAGAACGAGGAAATTGTCATCGAGGTGAAATACCTGTGCGTCTTTGAACGGGACGGAAAACTAATGCTATACTGCAAAGCATGTAGCCTACAACAAGCGCTTAGGTCTCATGCTTCCCGCATCGGCGAGTGTCCGCACGGAAAAGTGAGTCAAATCAGCAGACGCGCCCCTCCACACAAGACACCTGTGCAGACGGTTTTCGCCTGGCCGTGCACAGTAGGCCTACACCCCGAATGGACGCGGCTGTCCGCGCAAATATTAGTTAAACAAATCCTTTCAGTGCAAATGCATTATAAAAACAAAAAATAAGATTTGTTTAGAAAACGAAATGATACAAATGTATTATTATTATTATTATTATTATTATTATTATTATTATTATTATTATCATTATTACTACTACTACACCCGGTGCGCACACTGAATAGGCATTTTAAAAGTTAATGTGGAGCCCTGCTTCCAAGGTGAATCTTCGGCATAATCTTCTAGTGTGTGGGGTTGCGTTTGAACAGACGCGATTGTGTGTGTGTCCCAAGATTGAAATGTTAAAAAATCGGCTCTCTCTGTCCTGTAGTGTGTGGGCTCTCAAGATTTTTATAATCTTCAAGGATTTGAAAATCCTGTAGTGTGGGGTAGGCATAAAACAGACGGTGTTTTGAACAGGAAGTCATAAGACAACTGGGTCAAGTGGGCGGGGCTACATAAGGTGAATACCTCCTAAAAGAACTTATAAATAAACCAAAGCCAATCAAAATGGATGATCTGATCACTGATGGCTTCATTCATGTCTTGATTGCTGCTGTTTGGAATGGTCTCAGAGAGGGTTTGTCAATGGATGGATGAATCCAGGGTTGCCTCTCCCTCCCTTCATGTCTCAGTGTGGTGCCACCAAACTAGCAAGGAGTTATAAATCCCCCGTTTCCTCCATCATCTTGCCACGTCCAATCTACTGGTTTGAATCCGAACCACCAGTGGTTTGCACCAATCAGCATCCTATGAGGCAGCTACGGCGGGCTTTGGTGCGACGCCAGCGAGAAGCGAGCCTGTGATAGACGGATGGTTCATCCAATCACCTACCAGGTATTTTTTGAAAGTGCCTGCCCTTTGAAATGGTTTCCCCGAGCGACTCGTTCCCAGATGGTTGTGTGAAAATAAAACATCGGGCAGCGTCAGGTTACAGTTCCACGATCCTAGATTAAACACAGCGAGCGTATGATCTGAACAGAGATGCTCTTGGAGTTGCTGGAAATTCCCGTACGTACAGACACCATTGTCTTCTGTGGAGGTGCCTGAGTGCGTACAGCAGGAGAGCAAGTAGTGATGATTGCTGAAGGCATGGTTCACTGGGTGGGACAGTCCTGGCTTAGGTGCAACTCAACTTCTTGCCAGGAGTAAAAAAAAAAAAAAAATCTTCCAAAAGTGCGTATGACTCAGTGTGTGTTTGTGTGTCGGCCACAGCTGATGTGTGTGTGTGTGTGTGTGTGTGTGTGTGTGTGTGTGTGTGTGTCTGCCGCAGCTGATGTGTGGATGTGTGTGTGTGTGTGTGTGTGTGCGTGTCTGCCACAGCTGATGTGTGTGTTGGCAACACTAATGCAGTATGCTCTAACTGTACACAGGGCATGATCTGGTAGAGACTTGACTTGAGCCTCGTCCTCAAAGACTTGAGACTTGACTTGGACTCAAGGTTTTGGGACTTGTGAACAATCTTTTTTTATCATTACTATTTTTTGGTGCATCAAGATTAAGGAAACATCTACTAATGTCATCTAGTCAATGCTGATACTGCATGCTAATAGATAAAGGAGTGAGGATACATGCTTTGAATTCCTTAGTTTTAGCTATGCAGTGTTCTAAGCAGACCGGATGACATCCAGCAGATGATAGAGCGCTCATCCATAAGAGACTTGACTTGGACTTGACCCTCAAAGACTTGAGACTTGACTTGGACTTGCAAACAATGACTTGTGAGCAATCTCTGGTGTGTGCGCACACACACACACACACACACACACACACACACACACACACACACACACACACACACACACACACACACACACACACACACACACACACACACACACAAACTGTATAACTTGTCAGTCACAAACAGTCACAATAATTGGGTTCTAGTCAGATAAATAAATAAGGAAATGCATAAAATATGAGGATGGAGTGAAGAGGCAGACTGCTAGTCTGCTAGCCTACATTATTTAATTTCACTGTCTAACACAGAACTGGCGTCCTTCCAGTGATGCATGCGCTGCAATAAGACACACAGTTCTTGCTGAGGGCTATCATGGTTGTGAGCTATAAAAGTCTGACAACCTGCGCTCCCTGTGGTGCTAAATACTACAACAAGACGCCACACCACCTCTAACCTCCACTCAACCTCAGATCAGGACGGAGGAGGAGAGGGGGGTGGCACCACCTCTAACCTCCACTCAACCTCAGATCAGGACGGAGGAGGAGAGGGGGGTGGCACCACCTCTAACCTCCACTCAACCTCAGATCAGGACGGAGGAGGAGAGGGGGGTGGCACCACCTCTAACCTCCACTCAACCTCAGATCAGGACGGAGGAGGAGAGGGGGGTGGCACCACCTCTAACCTCCACTCAACCTCAGATCAGGACGGAGGAGGAGAGGGGGGTGGCACCACCTCTAACCTCCACTCAACCTCAGATCAGGACGGAGGAGGAGAGGGGGGTGACACCACATCTAACCTCCACTCAACCTCAGATCAGGACGGAGGAGGAGAGGCACCACCTCTAACCTCCACTCAACCTCAGATCAGGACAGAGGAGGAGAGGGGGGTGGCACCACCTCTAACCTCCACTCAACCTCAGATCAGGACGGAGGAGGAGAGGGGGGTGGCACCACCTCTAACCTCCACTCAACCTCAGATCAGGACAGAGGAGGAGAGGGGGGTGGCACCACCTCTAACCTCCACTCAACCTCAGATCAGGACGGAGGAGGAGAGGCACCACCTCTAACCTCCACTCAACCTCAGATCAGGACGGAGGAGGAGAGGGGGGTGACACCACCTCTAACCTCCACTCAACCTCAGATCAGGACGGAGGAGGAGAGGGGGGTGGCACCACCTCTAACCTCCACTCAACCTCAGATCAGGACGGAGGAGAGGGGGGTGGTGGTAGAGAATTACTCAGACAGCACAAACACAAATGCTGGACCTCCACCTATAATTGCTCTTTGTTTATTTGTTTCATATTCCTACTCGAGGAGGCTATGAATTTAAATCAGGCATAGCCTAATGCCAACTTTGACATACTGCATACTTTCATATCAGTCACTTGTAATTCCATTTCACGTTGATAGAAAATAGTATTTTGTGTAGATCTTAGACCAAAGAGAACCTGTAATGTCTATCTCAGCATGGACAACAACAATCTAGCCTGATATCAGACTGAATTGTCGAAAATTCGAAATTCACTGCCCATCCCTACTCGTTACACTCCATTTCTTCTAGTCTGACATTGCCTCCACTCTAACCGATTTCCATGAGGGACTTCCCCCTAGCCAATCACTAGAGACCAAAGTATCCACCTGAAGCTAATCCAGGTGGGAGAATGCAAAAAAACATCTCCACTTTGAACACATGCCTTCAAAGCAGAGTGCTTTTGGATTAAAGTAAGTGGTCCTTTAATCTTTAAAAAACAGCCTCGATAGATAGCAGTGTCTATCTCGTCTATAGCGGCCGCCATTGTTGTTATTACTCCTCGAGAAACAGCTTGACAACAGCGTAAGTCCCGCCCGTTGCGCTGTTTACCGACGCTGATTGGCTAATCGTTAGTCCCCCTTGGCACTCATTGGATGATCAGTCTTTTTTTTTCCGACTGAGGAAATTGCTGTTGCATATCACGATGCCAGAGCAGAAGCAGCCAAAACTCAACTGGGTGGAGTGGGTGCAGTCAAAGGTCTGGACCCAGGCAAACAATGATTCTATCTTATAGTAAAAATGTTAATGACGTCCCCCACCTGTGACACATGTAAACACAACACTAAAACCTTATTTTCGACTCTTAACGTTGGGAGTGCCTAATACCAGTAAACAAATTAGCAACAGTAAAGCCTCTCAAATTGTAATAGTGCTGAGGGGCAGACATGAAACTGTCAAAAAAGGGGTTTATGAACAGAACAACATCTGCGGTTATTAGATGACATCATTTATAGAGGGCATGCTAAGACAGGCTGCTGTGTGTGGAAATGACAATCTCCAATTGACCTTGCAGTCAGTAAACTGATGTATTACTTGATTGCAAGCTAAGTGTGTGTGTGCACATGCATACGTGTGTGTGTGTGAGTCTGTGTATGTGTACATGTGTGTTTGGCTGTAAAATGTAGTGTGTCAGGATATGTTTTGATAGGTCCTGGCAATCCCCTTCCTCTCTCCCTCCCACTCTTACCAGGCACACAGAGGGCCAAGCAGTGCAGCAGTTTTTCTTTCTTCTTCTTCATATTTTTTATAAGTTGTACTTGGCCAATATTCCCCCTGCTGGTCCCGTTGGTGCTCTGGCGATCTGGGAGAGAGTTGTATAGACTAGCACATGCTTCCTCAGACACATGTGCAGTCACCCACCTTCTTCTTTTCACCTGACAGCGAGGCGTTTGACCGGCAGGACGTAGCACACCGGAGGATCACGCTATCCCCCCCCCCCAGGTGCCTTCCCCCCCGAACAGGCGCCCCGACCGACCAGAGGAGGCGCTAGTGCAGCGACCTGGACACATACCCCCACCGGCTTCCCACCCGCAGACACGTCCAATCGTGTCTGTAGGAACATCTGACCCAAGCCGGAAGTACCGCTGCTGGGAACCCAGATGCCCTTAAGCACCGCCGGTTTCCACTGCTGGGTCCACTCTAGGCTGCTCTCCTGGAGTCTGGCAACGTTGACCCCACTCTGCTCACTGACAAACAACAGACCACGCAGACACACAAACAGACCAAACGCATTCACAGACACACACACACTCTGGAAGATGGTCTTGAATGTGTAGGCACGCACCATCACCCGGACGTGGAGACAGCAGGACTTAACACACAAACAACACACACACTCTCAGCCTCCTCTCCTCTCTAATAGGACAAGACACACGGCTGTAAACGGAGCCGTGTCCCAAGTACCTTCTGGAACCTTCTCATCTCCAACACATGGAGTCCATCACTTCCTCTCTAACTCTCCCTTTCCTATAATAAACACTCATCTGTGTACGATTACGAAGGCAAGCAGCCGTCTCGAGCACGCACACACACACACACACACACACACACAAACACACACACACACACACACACACACACACACACACACACACACACGCACACACAAACACACACACACACTCATGTCCTCCCCAAAACACACACACACACACACAGCACTGGCTCTAACACACATATAAACCAAACACACACATATAAACACACACATCTGCTGAAGTCTAATTGCTACTTAGTGCTCTCCTCATTGTGGCCTTCACTCGTTTACAAATTGTTCCTTTCCTCATTTGTCTGAGAAGATGCTTGCCTTCACTCTCAAGGAGGAGAAACAAAACAACCCAAATCCCCTGCTTCCTTCTCTCTACACCAGTGGTTCTCAACTGGTGTAGCCTCAGGACCCACTATTTTCCTTGTCATGAAGTCGCGACCCAAATTTCAGATTTTTTTTTAAACCACTCAAATTTATTGCACAAAAAATAGCGCATTAATTTAATACACAATGCCTTCATGCACTGTTATAAACCTCAAATGAACAAAAAAGTGCAATAGAAGTGCAACTAGGGCTAAAAACCAATTGAAATAAGGCAGACTTGAATTACAGGCCTATATGTTTTTAAATTTAAACAAGTCAAACTGGTCATGCTCAGAAAGTCTTATTTGAACTGTATGAAATATGAAATAAAAGGCAGACTTATCTTGAATTACATGCCTATATGTTTTTAAACTAGTTAATAATAATAATAATAATAATAATAATAATAATAATAATAATAATAATAATAATAATAATAATAATAATAATAATAATAATAATAATAATAATAATAAAACAAGTTAACCTGGCATGCTAATCCAGTTTCAATAGTCTGAATTTAACTAATATGAAATAAAAAGGCATACCGGTACTTTTCTTGAATCACAGGCAGGCTATATGCTTTTTAGTTAAACTGGTCATAACTTTTAATTAAACTGGGGCCATGCTAATCCAGTTTCAATAATCTGAATCAAACTAAAATTAAATATGAAATGAAAAGGCAGACTTCTCTTGAATTACAGGCAGAGCATATGCTTCAGCTTGTTAAACAAGTAAAACTGGTCAGGCTAATCCAGTTTCAATAATCTGAATTTAACTCAAATGAAATATGGAGAAAAAAAAAAAAAATTGGCCAATGTCCGCGACCCAATCAAAACGGCCCCGCGACCCACCTTTGGGTCGCGACCCACCAGTTGAGAAACGCTGCTCTACACCACATCTTTACTCTCGGATTGGATCTTTGTCATTTCCTTCAGAAATGCGAGGCAAATATCAGTCGGTGGAAATAAACAAAAGTGGATGTCAGGGACACTACGACCTTTGACCTATGCGGGAGTGGGAAAGGTTCTGCGTGGAACTGGATGCTCAAATGGGAATGCTTATAGAAACGTTTAATGAACTTCTCTTGCTCACACCCATAATGCAATTAGTTTTGAGAAGCATTTGACAAAAGAGTGACTAATTTGGACCAACAGTCACTTCACCCCCCCCCCCCCCCCACATTCCTGTTCAACTTTTATTTTTATTTACAACGCCATTTTTCCATTTCCTTTTTTTTTTTTTTTTTTTATAGTACCAACGTTTTCGCGTGTCTTGGTGAAGGTACTGACCATCGGCAAGAGTAAATACAGATTTAACAGGATTTGTTTTGCTGAAAATGAATGCCACATGTGCAGGAACTCAGAGTCACGGCTCAGCACAACAGTTAAGACCAATAAGTGTGAGGGAATGTGCGTGTGTGTGTGTGTGTGTGTGTGTGTGTGTGTGTGTGTGTGTCCGTGCGTGTTTGTGTCCATGTGTGTGCGTGTGTGTGTGTGTGTGCATGTGTGTGTGTGTGGTTGTCAGGGGAAAAAATGGCTGGATGTGTAAGGAAGGAACAATGTCTGGCTCCATTCCAGCCATGGCATGACAGGAAATGCGTACGGCAGTTAAAACAAACGGAGCCATCGGACTAGCGGACAACATACTGTCTAATGATAGGATAATCTTGGCCGGGTAATTCAACTTGCGCACGCGCGCGCGCCACACGCACACACACGCGTACACACACACACACACACGTGCACACACGCACACAATCTCTCCCATCGCCTGGCGCAGAGCCAACGTGCTGTGCTGGCGGACGGCGTGCCAGGGTCTGTCCCTAGGTAATACCATAATGGATTAATAAATACCTCCACAAACACTAAATGACCCAACTTCCTAGGTAGCAGCAGCAGCAGCAGCAGCAGCAGCAGCAGGCATAGCATGGCACCGCACCAACATCTCAACGTGCCATCACTGCTACTTCAACAAGATGTTTCCCATTTCTTTACAACGGAGCTTCTGGGAAGAGCACGGGCGAGTAAACCCAGCAGCCTGACGGGCAGCAGAATCAAATCATTAGGATTTAGTGCTCTGCGGGATCGCAATTGATTGTCACAGTTTAGTGAGTCAAACTGAGGGAAAGACAGATAATAAAGTCAACGTTGTTTTGTGGGGGACTGGGGGGCACACGCCTTTCTGTGCACGACAGTGGTTACGAAGCCCGAGAGCGGAAACTAACCGTGGAGAGGATCGGTTGTTGGTATTAACGCGATCCAATAGAGCAGTGGTTCTCAAATGGTGGTCCGGGGGACCCCCACGGGTCCTTGAGGGGGTTCCAGGGGGTCCCCAGCCAAAAGGGGGGTAATTTATTTTCGCTATAATTCCATTCATAAGTAACACAATGACTATTTTGGTCATGGGTTTTGTACACTTTCTGTAATAAAACATCTAAAAGCATCAATCTTATTATCATATGGGGGACCGTGGGACAAAATCCTATCAAATGGGGGTCCGTGGTCTAATTTTTGTCAGTTTAGGGGTCCTTCATGTGAAAAAATGTGAGAACCACTGGCATAGATAGCCGCAGGAATGAGTCCAGAAGTATAACTTCCGGGTTCTTCAGTGGAAAAGTCTATGAGATTTAACATGAGGGTTTCGCTTAAATGCATAAAATAAGGTCTGTGGTTAAGAAAAGTTTATGGAAACGCGAATTCGGGTTCCGCGTGATAATCGTCACAAACGTGAATAACTTTTATGACTTTTGGAATGTAAATGCGTTTTTCTTTAAACGCAATTTTTATAAAACGCTTCAAAAGGCATAAAAGTTATTCACGTTTGTGAGGACTATCACACTGACCGCAAACTCGCGTTCCCATAAACTTTTGTTAACCACGTTTAAGTGAAATCCCCATTCTAAAACCCCACAGACTTTTCCACTGAAGAACCAAATGGCGGCGATTTCTGGATAAAGCCTAGAAAAAGACGTCATCCCTACTCTATAGAAGAGTGGGTGTTTATAGTGGACAGTACCGGGGGAGGGGGGGGGGGGGGTGGTTGGGTGGGAGGATGCCTCGTGTGGTGGCTCGTGTGCGTCTGTCAGAGCTGGCTTTAAAACCGTACCCACAGGGAAGGTAGAGTTTCCCCCCCGGACACTTAACCCACAGACCCCCCCCCCCCCTCGCTGCACTAGAACAACCATGACTATTGTCTGTCTCCTCCAGCTCTCCATACAGCACTGGGAAGAAATAACAGGGTGAATGTAAGAAATGTACACTTTATATCATTTTGAATCGACACTTTCAAGTGTCGATGAGCAGTGTCTGCTACCTAGTGAAATGTCTAGTGTCGCTGACTACGTCACATAGTGTCGCGCAAGTCTGATTGACTATATACTGTAGACGGCACGCGCGCTTGACTTCCTTGTTTTGGTTTTCGCTCAATTGAAATGAATGAACGTGTCCCCGCTATTTTTTATCAGCCTGTCCTTGATGTATGACTTCGTGAAAATCACAAAGAACATCGTGACAAACTTCCCAGAGAGAGAGGATGTGAGCTGTGTGGTTGTGTGTCGTTTATATGCGGCTGCAGCCAAGTACGTTACATCTTGCCTCCTTCACTGTGCATTCCCTCTCTTCTCTTGGCTGTCTGCACTTATAGCGTTCGAGTGTCACGTGACCGTTGAACCGAGGCGAACGTTCACTGAAGTATAAATGCAACACCATGAGTGACACTTTCTTTTTCGTCTGCGACCGGGCGACACTTTCTAATAAGTATAAATTAAGCTTAACTGCCATAACAGACAGCAGAGATGCTACTGCAGAGGCTTGCGATCCATCCATCCACGCCGTGTTAGGGTTGTTTTTGGTCATATTCCTCTAGTTGTTGCACTCATCCCTGGAGGGCCCTCTGATCCCACTATAGTCATAAACCTGAGCTGAAGCTGTGTACACACACACACACACACACACACACACACACACACACACACACACACACACACACACACACACACCTTCCCTATTAATAGAGATGGTGTTATGGCACCAGGAAAGAATCTGCCACAGACTGCCCAATCTGACAGCTTTTATTCTTTATTAATTCCCTCACTTTTTACAAGCTGGAGAATTCAGTAATTTGCTGAGGCCTGTTGGCAGGAGAGGAGAGGAGAGGAGAGGAGGAGGTTTGTTTTTCCAGCCCTAAGGGACAATAGGCCCTCTCAGGTTAGTGAGAAGGTCCAGCGGTTCTGCATCCTGCCTAGACCTCCTCTTCTCCTCCTCTTCTTCCACTCGCTCTCTCCAAACACACGCCTCCTGGTTCCTGGTCACGGTGTGCAGTGTTTATATGCTGCCTCAGACACCAAACATACCTTCTGCTTTTTACTGCAAACACTATTTAACTGTGGTTCCGAGGTTTACGGCCAAGCAGTGAAAAAGCACAGCCCAAACGTCCATGCATGACCAAGAGACTACTTTCAACTTTCTCAATCCATTCCTAGGCTACACATTATATTTCCCCCCACTTCCCGATCATCACTGGACAACAGTGTTGGGTTAAGTTACTTTCAAAATGTACTACATATTACTAGTTACTTTCATTTGAAAGTAATAAGTTACTTTACAGTATTAGGGTCTGTGTAGAGTAACTCGTTACTTATTACATTTATTACTTTCACCAAAACAGCAGCAGCAGCAGAATGACATCGCCGCCCCGGAACCATCCCGAAAAATAATTTCAACCGCCTTGAAGTCAGTGTAAACAATCCAAAATTCTAAATGTTATTCCTTTTCCTTTGTTATTGTCATCTATAGTGGTTATTTGCATAAAAACACACAGTTTAATTAGGAAATGATTGTATCTTTATTGAAATATGTGCGTGGATTTAAAAATGTGTAACTCAATTTGTAACTTGTGTTACTTGACCAAGTAACTGGTATAATATTACTGAAATCCTATAAGTAATAAGTTATATCACTGAGTTACTGCTAAACGTAATAATATTACAACATGTAACATGTTACTTTTGAATGAGTTACCCCCAACACTGATCATCACTGGACAATACTTCTGCATACGCTACTGAAAAGTAAACATTACTGCACGCACGCACAGCCTACAGTTGCACAGTACAATGTATGGAAAATACACACAGTAGTTGTATTATTTGTTGGGGACTATAGGATCCTTTACTGCCCCCCCCCCCCCCACCACCACCACCAGCCAATCAGACTGCTGCTCAGATTAACTGCTGCTGATGGAGATGAATATCCAGCATTCAGGACAGTGACTTCCTGTACATTAGACTGTAACCACTCCCCCCTCATCTTGGCAGCATCAGTGACTTCCTGTACATTAACACTGTAACCACTCCTCCCTCATCTTGGCAGCATCAGTGACTTCCTGTACATTAACACTGTAACCACTCCTCCCTCATCTTGGCAGCATCTTTCAGCATGGCCCCATTACGCCCGTGCCTCCGTTGGTCAACACATCGGAGTCGTCGTTAATAACCTGGGCTATTCCCAGCGCTAATGCACACGTGCGATCCCACTCACCTGGAATCCTGGGCGGCGACATCAATAAGAATGCATCTATATATAATTAAGTACAAGCACATGCAATGAAATGAGCTTTCAAGCATGTAGGGGTCATATTATACCACACTCCTATTTGTAATGCTCTGAATAGGGGTATGTTAACGCATTATGTCATCTGTGCACTTTTGTCTTGAGTGATACAAATTGTCTGCTAAACTTTTATAAATTGCTTTCCATGGCTTTGGTGCTGTGCATAGTGTAGAATGGATCACATGCTAGCACAGCTGTGTACAGGACAGTGGAGTGCCCAGTGCTATGCTGTGACAGAGCTACATGCAGCAGTGGCCTACAGTACTACTGTAGGTGCGATGTGATAACAGTATTGTAGGTGCGATGTGATAACCGGTGTTGTGCAAGTTACTTTCAAAATGTAATATACTACATACTACTAGTTACTTTCATTTGAAAGTAATAAGTTAATTTACAATATTACTGTCTGTGTAGAGTACGGTAACTCATTACTTATTCCGGTAGTTTTGCATTACTTCCACGAAATTAACAGCAGTAGCAGAATGACATCACCACCCCGCAAAACATAAAGGGAAAAAAAATCAAACCGTCCAAAATTCCAAATGTTATCATTGTCCTTTGTTATTCTCATCTATAGTGGTTATTTGCATAAAAACACACAATTGGATTAGGAAATGATTCTACCGTATATTTATTTAAACATGTGCTTTGATTTAAAAAAGAAGTTAACTACATTTGTAACTTGTGTAACTTGACAAAGTAACTGCTATATTACTGAACTGAAACCCTATAGGGCAATAAGTTATATTACTGAGTTACTGCTAATATATTACATGTAATATGTTACTTTTGTAATGAGTTACCCCCCAACACTGGTGGTGGTAACAGTACCATATAGGTGCGATGTGACAACCGTACCGTACCTCGCTCTCGGTACACTCGGAGGGGGCGTCGCCATGAACGCTCATCTGGTAGCGGGCGTACAGCGCCGCCGACTGCTCATAGGACGCCGTGAACTGAGGGTCCTCAAAGCTGACCAGCACTAGCCTCACCTTCAAGCACAGGGGGAGGGGAGGGAGGGAGGGATGAAGGGGCGGGTTGGATTCAGGGGTTGATAGTGGAAACGAGGAGAACAGGACAAAGTGACGCAAGCGGCGTAAGAAGAAAAAGATGATTACAACAACAAAGGAGGAAGTGGAGTGAGAGAGAGAGGAGGGGAGGAGTTTCGGGTGAAATGGACAATTAAAGACAAGACGCTTTAACACAGTGGCATACAAATTCCATGGCATCTTTAAGGTTCTACTAAAGCACATCAGTCTCCCAGTCCACAAGGCCAGATCATAAAGTAGGTTTGTGATGAGTTTTGAGACACTCGATTCAGTGACTTCGTCAGGAGAAGGATACCTAAACAAAGACAACAAGCAAACAATGGGATCCTGGGAGATTGAGGGGAGTTAGTCGTGTTTTCCACGTGATGGGATGTCCAGGCGGGAACAGTGAAGATGAGGCTAGTGCGACGTGCCCGGCCAGCTGCTACCACAGCTCAAGACCCCCTCCGAGACACAAGAGGACTCAACACAGCGTCAATAAGCCCAGAGTGAGACTGTGTCACCAATTAGGAACATTTGACAATAGGCACCTTTCAAGGAGGTATACAGGTTGAGGTATACAGGTTGAGGTACTGTATACAGGTTGAGGTACTGTATACAGGTTGAGGTATACAGGTTGAGGTACTGTATACAGGTTGAGGTATACAGGTTGAGGTACTGTATACAGGTTGAGGTATACAGGTTGAGGTACTGTATACAGGTTGAGGTATACAGGTTGAGGTACTGTATACAGGTTGAGGTATACAGGTTGAGGTATACAGGTTGAGGTATACAGGTTGAGGTATACAGGTCGAGGTATACAGGTTGAGGTATACAGGTTGATGTATACAGGTTGATGTATACAGGTTGAGGTATACAGGTTGAGGTATACAGGTTGAGGTATACAGGTCGAGGTATACAGGTCGAGGTATACAGGTTGAGGTACTGTATACAGGTTGAGGTATACAGGTTGATGTATACAGGTTGATGTATACAGGTTGAGGTATACAGGTTGAGGTATACAGGTTGAGGTATACAGGTCGAGGTATACAGGTTGAGGTACTGTATACAGGTTGAGGTATACAGGTTGAGGGGACGGTAGGCCCAAAGGAAATTAAACTCCCAACTACTAAACGCAATGTTGAACTGAGATTTCAGCTGCGCCATAGAGATTTAATGTGAGGGCGGGGTGATGAGGGACACAGAGGGGGTAAATGTGTGGTGGTGGGAGGGTTTAGCCAGCTATTTGCAAACCCCAAAACAGCTCAAGACTAACGACCCTGCCATCCGACTGGGGCCAGCTCAGACACCTGGAGAAACACTGCTCTCAACCGTGGCGTATGGGAACATTTTCTCCTCCATTTCCTTCTAACTCTCGCTCTCTCACACACACATACACTCTGTTTAATACTAACATGTTTATTCACTCTCTCTCACACACACATACACTCTGTTTAATACTAACATGTTTATTCACTCTCTCTCACACACATACTCTGTTTAATACTAACATGTTTATTCACTTTCTCTCACTCATGCAGCCATTATAGCTTCTTCCCCCCCCCCCCACTCTTCTTAAGCTGGCTGTCCATTTCTAAAGAGTGATGTTGTTGATGATACCTCTTAAGTATAAATCATGTATTTATTTATTTATTCCAAGCTCTTTCCACTCCCCGTACTTTGAAAGATGCTATCTAAAGTTCAGTCAAGGCTTTTCTGTTTGTTAGGATTTCACTCACTGAAATGAGGAACATTTGTCCCCAAAAAAAGAAAAAGGAAATACAAGAAAATAATAGTCATCATCTGTGACACGGTCTGGTAAGAGGAGGAACAAATGGGCAAACGTGAAATTGCACAAATCAAGATAAACGTTTTTTCTTCTTCTTCTTTTCACATTACGCAAGATGTTGACGAACGCACTCAATATAATAAACGACAGTTTTAGGATCATTAAATACTTATCATTTGTGAGCAAACTAAGCTTGTTTCAGGGCGATTTTCTCTGAATGTTGCTTTTAAGAGTAAGAACATTCAAATAATTATTATTATTATGTTCAGATTTCAAAATGTATGAGCCATCATTTGAACGCTTACAATCTATACTTTCATAATCTGGAAGAACTGAAAAATGACCCTGGCCTACTTGTGACCCAAAACACCAGTCCCTGTCATATATATTACAAAACTACTGAGAGATGAATGGATACATTTAAAGAGAATTAATAATTGATACGTGGGCATGACACCTGATTGAGCTTATATTAAAACCTACTATTGAATCACTCTAAATTTATATATATATATGTATATATATGTATATAGATATAGATATAGATATATATATATATATATATATATATATATACTGTATATATATATAATCATAATGCTAAAGACAGTTTTATAAGAGACTAGGGCAATCCCGTATAATCCGTGGTTCCAATACTTCTGCTGGTACCCGAGTACCACGTCCACCCTCTTCCTCCCTCCCTCCTCTCCCTGGGCACCCCTCGAGCAGGTTGACCTGTGCCCCCCACCCTCTGACCTGGCTCTCGGTGTTCTTGTCAGGAGGGTCCTTGTGAATGGCCATCTGGTAGAGTTTGTACACCTGGTAGGAGGCGTCGAAAGAGGCTTTGAACTGCGGACTAGGGGGGCTGGAGCGCACTAGCCTCACCTTCAAAAAGAGGACGGGCAGACAAAGGGTTAACATCAAAAATGAGACTCGGGCATAAGTGGCGTGGCGAGAGGCACATTATCACAAATCAAAGAGAGAGAGAGAGAGAGAGTGTGAAAGGAGAGATGGAGAAATGGATCTGTCTGAGGACGGACAAGAACACACCCGCTCTTCAAGTTCTGCCTGCCACATATATAAAGGGTTTGAAAAGCTTTCATTTTGAGGGCTTGGTTGGTTCTGAGATAGCTGGAGCCTGCTGCTGTGCTATCCCTCCATCTATTCCTCTCAGTGAAGAGGCTTGTCATTCAAGACAGCTGTGTCTTCAGGGGAAAGCAGAGTACAGAGAAGAAGAAGAAGGGTGTGTTTGTGTCCATCTCCATGGTGACAAGAAGAGCGAGGAGGTATACAGGTGTTTGACAAGAAGGGAGAATACCACAGGCATCTGCCATCACAGTGAACAACATGAACTTGTGATGGTCCTCAGAAAAACTCATCATTTGACACCTCCAAGTTTCCTGTGTGTGCGTGTGTGTGTGTGTGTGTGTGTGTGTGTGCACGTGTGCGTGCGTGTGTGTGTGCGTGTGCGTGCGTGCGTGTGCGTGTCCCTGTTTCCAGTGCTTCACCATGTCATGTCAGGTCAGCCTAAAGCTCAATTCATATTCTTGATTCGTGTTCAGGCAGGACGTGAGATTGTGCACGGCAAAGATGAACCAATCAGCTATCTTCTTGCTATTCTCCCACCACCGTCAGCCACTTACACCTCCTGTATATTGTCTATGATAGTTTGTTTTGTTTTTGGGTTTTTTGCTTGAGGTACAGTCATTGACAGTAAATATAGAGTACATGCAAGCATTAAGATGCTAATAGTATAGATGGTTTTTAGGGAATTGTGTTGCTAGGGAACAGTTTGAAACCTATCTTATTTCTTGTCAGCTATTGTATTATTTAGCAAACACTGCAACAGGAAGTTTGCTAGGGGCAATTTATAATGTTTGTCAAGTTTAGAATGTTTGTCAATGTTGTCGTCTATATAGCCTCCATTTTGCAGTCCTGACTAGATCCTAATTGTTTCAATGCAGAGGTAAAGAAATCAAGCTTAAAAGGAGGAGGTTGACAAAAAGCCTACAACAGAATGAGTGGTGGAAAGAATAACCAGCAGAGTGAAGCTAGCGTCACGCGCACTGAAGAAGACTTCACCTTTCACATCCTCCACATCCATTTTAATTAACCATCTCTTTCGTTTGGAAGCTTTGGTTGGCCGAGGAGCCTGTTGCCATTATGAATCGTGCGGAAGGCCAGCACAGAGGGGAACTGAACCTGGGGTTTGTTTGAGTTGGACCCGAGCGAGGCTCTCTCGTATGACCACTTGGCAGCACCCGCGTCCTTTAGTCAAACAAAGACGTTCGGGGACTGTTATGTAAAAAGATAATACTTAAGTAAGGCCTTTTTAATTTAGTTCTAAAACGCCAGAGGGATCCTTTTGATAGGCTGAAATCAGTTGGTTCGGCCAACACGACCGCAGCAGATAGGGGATCGCTTGGCCAAAACCTGACCACTCTCATAGCAGCCTTGTGATAGAACACCAACGGGCTTGATACTGGACATTCCAAGAATGTTGAAATAATGCCACATAATACCAGTGGCTTCGGTTAGGCTTTAATTAAAATGAGACGTTGGCCTTCTAAAGCTTCATCTGAGAGGCCTACTGCTTTTGGTTAGGGTTAGAAATCCTGATGTCTATGAGAAGAAGTGCACAAAGTAGATGCCTCTTTCTAACAAAGTTTAGGTTGAAATTAACAGAAAAGGCGACTGATGATGGCCAAACTATCATATGTGAACAAGAGGAGACTTAAGGGGGAAATTATATGACAATAATAGTCAGAGGGAGGGTGGAGAGTGTGGAGAGGGGAGACAAGACTCTCTTGAGGGAGTAGCGTTTAGTGCTACTCAGTTCCACACTTCCCTGAGGTGCCTGAGGGGCTCTGAATCGTGTGGCCACACTGACCCCTGGTGGTGGCTGCCTTTAGGGACCAGGAGGACAGAGGTTATCTCGCCTCTCTCCCATGCGTTTAAAATAGCCTTACGGAAGGCAGACCAAGCCTGACAAGAGAGAAATTCCAAATGAGCAAAGGTAACTTTCTCAATCAGCACAGGTAGGCCCCTGCCCCGCCCCCCTACTAAAGGAAAGGAGACTCATCATCACAATATTTCACCTTTATCTTCATTTTCAAAGGGGCCATATGGATAGTGAGGAATGCTCTTCCCTGAGATGTTCTGGGCCAATCAGTCAAGCAGCATGACATGTTTAACAATCGTGTTTAGAGGGGGGGGGTGAACTGGGGGGCTTTTAATTGCTCTGGTATAAACAACTATCTTCATTGTGGTGTCGAAACGTCTTTGAGCGGACAGCTCACCCCGTACTGAGGGCCAAGACTCTACATTACATAAATTCACTCAACTGCTTATCACCAAAACAGATACGATGCAGCCTGTCCACATGTTTTTCTGTAAACAGCTTAAGTGGGTCAAACACAGGCTTCTCTCAGTTATCTGACTTAGGAAACAAATACTTAGCCTTCATTAAAGGGATAACCTTGTTTAAAGGGATAACCTTGTGTGCCTGCCTACTTAGCACAATTGAATGGCGATGGCGGCCAAACAAACTAATCCAATTGAGAAGAGCTGACGGGGGGAGAAGGTCTGCTCTCTGAAGGTCTGCTCTCTGATCCAGACGAGAGACAGAGACACTGCCTGGCTCATCGATGCATCTGGCTCACATCTTGGTCCTCCTGACCAAGAATGACGTCACTCTACCAACCTCAGCCCAGGGTCTTGGCCAGGGATCTTTCTAAGATCGTGCTGCCCCCTCCGCCAAAAGGTTCACGTCTATGTCCTCCCAAACAGGCCTGAGCTGGGAGCTGTGGTTTGAATGTGATCGGGAGGGTAACCTGACCCACTTTGTGTGGTGTACGCCTGTCATTTGGTGGAGTTTGTGTTGGGAAGAGGTGGTTTTTCCACTCTTCTCTGGCCAGTCGTCCTGCCCGCACGCATAAACACATGGTGAAGTCACTGGGAACAGGGGAAGAAGAGGGCTCTCGGAAACCCACTTTTCAGCCTGGATGATTTCAAACGTTATGGAGAAAGAAAGCTCACCATATTTGGAATCATCAACATGGGCTCATGTTTTATTCCAATGTTTCTTACGCCGCAGGAATGAGTCTTAAAACCCAGAAGTTAGGATCGTCTTGAAGTCGATGGGATTTTTGTATTTTTGAAGCGTTTTCTGGGGAGCGCATTTATGCTTCAAAAATCATAAAAGTGGTGTTCATTTGTGAAGATTATCTTGCTGAACACAAAGGTCTCATTTTCATAAGCTTTTGATAACCACAGACCTTATTTCAGGCATCTTTTTTAAGATTATTTTTTGGGCATTTTTGCCTTGTTTGGACAGCACAGTAGGCAGACAGGAAAGGTGGGGAGAGAGAGAGGGGATGACATGCGGCAAAGGACCTCGGGTTGATTCGAAGTTCGAACCCGTGTCGGCCGCACGAAGGACCGAGCCTCCGTCGTACGTGTGCTACCAGGTGAGCCACCAGGACGCACCTTATTTCAGACATCTAACCAAAATCCACATAGAAAAATCCCATTGACTTCAATACGAGTGAACCCAGCGCAATGCTAACCTCCAGGTTGGCCTACAAAAATACATCCTCCCTGCAGTATTCAATTCATTCCAGTTACATGAAAGGAGAAAGGAGACTTTGTGCTTTAGTAGATTCAGACTAGCACCTCTCGGGTTCTGCTCACCTCAAGGCGATGGAGAGGGCTGTCAGGCAACAACTCGCTGATGAAGTCTTCCAGGGGTTTGGGTTGGTTGGCCGGGGTGGGTGTGGGTGTGGCCGGGGTGGGTGTGGCCGGGGTGGGTGTGGCCGGGGCGGAGCCACCAGCAGCAGCCTGCTGTCTCATCTGCTCCTTCTGAAGACGCCGCTCCTTCCTCAAGTCCTTGGCCTTCCGACATGGCGGCCGGCTGGGATCTGCACCAATCCCTGAAGCCCAGATCAAAGACAAGAGACATGAGCCACTTTCAAACATGAGCTAGTCCGGACTATGTCCGGTCCGGACACATTCCCCAGAGTTACCCCTTAGAGGCGCTGTTGTTCTCACACATGAGGAAGTCCTCCGTTAACTTAATGCAAGACAGACTTAATTACATTTCTACATGTAGACCACTACATCAGAGATCAGAAAGCAATTGTGCACTCCATGCAAAAGCCTTCAATGCATTATTCTGGCTAGATTGATAGAAACTACCCTGGTTACTTACAACCATTCGGATCTGTTATGGTTTTTTAAACCAGGCTAGATAGAAATGGGTTAGAAAACGTGCGGTGGCGATGTGCCAAAAGGTGGGCTGTTTGCGATGTATCCTGTCTCACCCGTCTCCCTAAGACATGCCGCCTCGATTTTTTATTTATTTCCAATCCATATCTGTCTTGCTCGCTTTCTCTCTCTCTCTCTCTTTCTCTCAACACAGTGAGTGTGTGAGGACTGAGGAGGGGGCGGGGACTGACACACACATGCGTCAGGGCAGGCAAACGGCAGCATACACACACACACACACACACACATACACACACAGTCAGTGAGTCGCAGTTGCAGAGGGAGAGGGAGGCAGAGAGAGATGGCAGAGACGCAAGAGAATGAAACGCTAAGTATCTTTAGTTAACCTACTTCACTAGTCGATGCCGACAATGCTCGCTGTCACAAGTACAACAAATGGTTCGTTTGTGAGCACACGCCCACTCTCGACATTAAACTGTACTATTCAAACATGAGCCGTTCTGCGACATACCACTAGGGGGCTTGGGAGATCCGTTTGCACGGGGTCGCGCTCACAACAAACAATGGTGTTCATACACACAGCAGATCTGAGTAAGGTCTGGATATCTTCAGGAGTTCTGTGTGTCTGAATAGGGCTATAGTAGGATGAGGAGAGGGATTTAAAAAAGCTCAATGTAAAAGAGAAGGTTTCCAAAGGTGTTAGGTCAGGGGTTTTCAAAACAAGCCTTCTAAATCCATTTTCAATCCAAAGATAGGGCACGGCATTCCCAAAGCCTTTCAAGGAGGGGAAGGAAAATGAGTTGAAAGAGCCGTTAAGTTAAAACATATAAAATATAACTCAATTACTGTCTTATTATGGAAGAGGAGAACAAGCTTCTCCTTTATGCTGCCTTCTGAATAAGGCTTAACACAGGAGTACTGAGAGTCAGAGAGGTGGTAACTTTATCTTTATTGTTTATTTGAGCAGGGACAGTACACAATAAATATATTGCACCAGAAATAGCTAAGAGCTAATTTGCATTTGTAGTCCCTGGGCACACAGAGTCCTGTGCGCACACAGTACATATTGAATAGATGGTAACTTCTGAATGAGGCTTAACACAGTAGATAGAGACATGGTAACTTCTGAATGAGGCTTAACACAGTAGAGAGAGACATGGTAACTTCTGAATGAGGCTTAACACAGTAGTGAGAGACATGGTAACTTCTGAATGAGGCTTAACACAGTAGATAGAGACATGGTAACTTCTGAATGAGGCTTAACACAGTAGTGAGAGACATGGTAACTTCTGAATGAGGCTTAACACAGTAGAGAGAGACATGGTAACTTCTGAATGAGGCTTAACACAGTAGTGAGAGACATGGTAACTTCTGAATGAGGCTTAACACAGTAGATAGAGACATGGTAACTTCTGAATGAGGCTTAACACAGTAGTGAGAGACATGGTAACTTCTGAATGAGGCTTAACACAGTAGATAGAGACATGGTAACTTCTGAATGAGGCTTAACACAGTAGATAGAGACATGGTAACTTCTGAATGAGGCTTAACACAGTAGTACTGAGAGTCAGAGAGGTGGTAACTTCAAGCTGCTGCCATTGATGAAGCCCACATTTGGGGAACATTTTGTGGGTGTTCGACCATGTTTCCGAGTTTGCCTGGGCGGCCATGTTTGCTTCAGTGTGGTGTACCCCCTGCATTAGGGTGGCCATGTTTGCTTCAGTGTGTAGTGTACCCCCTGCATTAGGGCGGCCATGTTTGCTTCAGTGTGTAGTGTACCCCCTGCATTAGGGTGGCCATGTTTGCTTCAGTGTGTAGTGTACCCCCTGCATTAGAAGCCCGTCTCCTCGGGGAGCTCCACACTGCTTCATGTTCCTGTTTCCCTGCCTCAATATTCTTTACATGACATCATTGCTTAGGAGGCTATAAAACAACATGGGCTGTGTGTTGAAGCTAGCCAGAGCATATGTATGTATGTATGTATGGATAAATGGACACAGTTGGTCACAGAAGGGTCTATTTTACCTCTTTTTATGACAATGACACATATAAGACCCTGGCTTTGATTTGATTTGATTCGACAATAAGAAAAAGCAATAATACAATACATCAGTGTTTCCCCTAGAAAAGATTTCAGACCTGGAGAGATTTCGAAACGTACCCCGACCGCGGCGGTGGGGGCCCTCGCTGGCGACGCTAAACTTTTAGCTAACCTGTTCGCATCTATGTTCGCAGTGGCATCTCAAGTAGCATCATACTATTATGTGATGCGATGCGAACAGTTGTATTATGGGATGTGCGTTTCCCAGGCAACGACACACGTTGACACGTTTTTGGAACAGCGCTGCACGCTGGCACGATGCTCATAAAAGCAAAATGCTTATTGTTTTGAATGATTTGGCATCTTCTATTACTGTCAACACAAAGTTTTGGGGGGAAATCTTTTTGCCTGGCGGGGGCGCTGTAGAATGATAGGGGAAACACTGCATCATATAGCTTTAAAAATGGACAAGGATGACACAATAAAGTCACGACTTATTTCCATTGTGGTCCTTGATCTTTCTGGCAACCACTTCCAATGGAGGAGACGGAGTGGTGGAGTTCACTCTGTTACAGAGAACACAAAACAGTGTTTCCCACAGGATCTTGAGTATTTGTGGTGGGGGACCGCAGACCCCCTAGGGGGGTGCGGGTTCTATGAAGAACATGTCATCATTACTGTGCTGTGGGTTTACAATGACAAACTAAATTTCTCCCTATAGGCCAGGGATACTCAACTTGCTTTGCCCGGGGGCCACTTTCGTGAAATGATAGAAGGCGAGGGGCCAGTTAATAAACAAACAATATACATTTTTCTGTAGCGCATTGTAGGTTTTTGGGGTGTCAGCCGGAGTTTAGGCTGACAATGTTGTGCACACCGGATAGTAGTTAGTTAGGTTAAGTTAGTTAGGTTAAGTACATACATAAGTGCCTGGGTAGCGAGCAGATGGCGGTATTTGACAATTTAGCAGCTAAATCATAGATTATTGAAAGATATTCCATATTCCAGACTGAAATGCTATAACAGAAGTATTGGCCAGAATGACATGAACATTTGGACACTTATTCAGCGGATATCTTGCATGTTGCGTTCAGGTGCATGGTTAAAAAAAAAAACATCTTGTTGTGGCGATCTTGGTCAAAATCTTGTTGTGGCGGTGCGCCATAAATTCCTTTATGTATGGGAAACACTGCAAAAGGAAGGACTATACAGTACATATACTGTCCATGTGAAGACATATAGCACACTGCAGAGGGACACGTTACAGACTAGTGTGTAACACAAAAGCAAAGACTATACAGTACATATACTGTCCATGTGAAGACATATAGCACACTGCAGAGGGACACATTACAGACTAGTGTGTAACACAAAAGCAAAGACTATACAGTACATATACTGTCCATGTGAAGACATATAGCACACTGCAGAGGGACACGTTACAGACTAGTGTGTAACACAAAAGCAAAGACTATACAGTACATATACTGTCCATGTGAAGACATATAGCACACTGCAGAGGGACACGTTACAGACTAGTGTGTAACACAAAAGCAAAGACTATACAGTACGGTACATATACTGTCCATGTGAAGACATATAGCACACTGCAGAGGGACACGTTACAGACTAGTGTGTAACACAAAAGCAAAGACTATACAGTACATATACTGTCCATGTGAAGACATATAGCACACTGCAGAGGGACACATTACAGACTAGTGTGTAACACAAAAGCAAAGACTATACAGTACATATACTGTCCATGTGAAGACATATAGCACACTGCAGAGGGACACATTACAGACTAGTGTGTAACACAAAAGCAAAGACTATACAGTACATATACTGTCCATGTGAAGACATATAGCACACTGCAGAGGGACACATTACAGACTAGTGTGTAACACAAAAGCAAAGACTATACAGTACATATACTGTCCATGTGAAGACATATAGCACACTGCAGAGGGACACGTTACAGACTAGTGTGTAACACAAAAGCAAAGACTATACAGTACATATACTGTCCATGTGAACACATATAGCACACTGCAGAGGGACACATTACAGACTAGTGTGTAACACAAAAGCAAAGACTATACAGTACGGTACATATACTGTCCATGTGAAGACATATAGCACACTGCAGAAGGACACGTTACAGAGTAGCGTGTCCACTCTCTCCAAAGCAACACCAGTAACTAAATCTCTCCCCGTTTCCCTCTTTCTGTCCCCCTCCTCATCCTAGTCCTCCTCCTCCTCCTCCTGGGCTCTTGCCAAGCCATCTAGCACTCCTCCTCCTCCTCCTCCTCCTCCTGGGCTCTTGCCAAGCCCTCTAGCACTCCTCCTCCTCCTCCTCCTCCTCCTCCTCCTCCTCATCCTCCTCCTCCTCCTCCTCCTGGGCTCTTGCCAAGCCCTCTAGCACTCCGGGCATCATCCCATGTCAACAGTTTACACGCCCACATCCTGTTTGGAGCAATAAGGAAACGAGAGCCATTTCCTGCTTGTCCCATTGCCAGCCGCCACCGTCGGCCCGCTGGCTTACCGACTTTCCCCTCCACCGACGTCACGGTGAAGACAGAGGGACACCCGCTGTTCAGCCAGGGAGAGGGGGAAACTCTGGCATCGGCTGAGCTTCAATGTCAGCATTCAACACCAGTTGACTCCAACTCAAGAAGAGTCTCTACTTTTTGCTGCTGTTCAGACTCGACTGTTTGAATATCAAACTGCCAGGCACAGCTTCTGTCCTGCACAATGCATGTGTTAACCCATTGATACCTGATGCAGCATTTGCGTGTATATCCCTCATTTGTGTGCGTATCCCTTTAAGACCGCGAACCGCGTTAACGCGGTTCACGGTCTTAAAGGGATACACACACAAATGCTGCATCAGGTATCAAAGAACTGTGTGCTGATAATGCCTGATCAAAACCATCTAAATGTATGAATTTATTATGAACCCATTGGGAGGTTTATAATACTTCCTTGTCCACTACAGGACAGAAACGATCTTCTAGCAGGATGAGAGGGTGAATTTCATAGTATTTCACAGGATATATTATCGTTCCTTTTTTTTTGTAATTTCAGTAACTTCAGCCCTCATCATACTGTAGGTACCAACATTTCACTCCTACTCAGAATTTTAACCCTTTAAATGCCAGTTTATTTATATAATGCCACTGTTTTGTTATAGTGTAAAAAAACACACAACATTCATTATTTTCCATATTATAATCAATGCAAAGTGGATTGTTTTCTTGGGGGGGGGGGGGGGGGGGGGGAGTATCAGCGCCTGGGATATGTCAATGATTGGCAGCAACATTGATTTTGATAAATTTTTATTTTTGTGCAGATTTAAACATATAAATCCCCATTAAAGCCCATAAAAAGCCTGAAAAAGAGGAAAAAGATGTGACTTTTGAACCTCCAGCCATTTTTGCATCAAATCATTAATTACCTGATGTTAAGCATTCGTCCTGGAGTTAAGCCTTCATTCACCTTTGTAGTTTTTACTGTGTTTTACTATTTTCCACCATTTCCCCATGTTTGCCATAAGGATCCAGTTCATGTAAACTGCATGAAATTGGGGGGGGAGGGTTTGCAAATTTCAGACTAACGATGCAAAAATGTGCATAATACAAATACGAAAAAGGACAACTTTTGTCCCCAATAGGGTATAACCATTACTTGCATTTGTCAATGCAGGCTGAACGGACAACGTGAAGACCAATACAATGACAGAGGGAGGGAGGAGGGGGGGAGGGAGGAGGGGGGGGAGGGAGGAGGGGGGGGGGGCTGCCCTGTCTTCAGCGGGGGGGTAGTGCCACCTATCAACATCTGGAGTCAGTAGTAGTAGCATTTTATGGGTTGATGAATACTACCCTTGGAAACTTGTGGGAGGTGCCACTTTTCTGTCATCCCCGCCCAATCAAAATACAGCTTCCATCCCGCCCAATCAAAATACAGCTTCAAGGAAAGAAAAGACATTTGTCAAACAAATGCATCCCATCATGCATCATAAACAGTCAGGATAACCCGCACCGGCGCTGAAACCTAACACTACTGTTCCTACTACTTCCTACGGTGTCAATGTTAGTCTTTTATTACACAGTTTTGTTGAACGCTCAATTCTGATTGGCTGAATGAACGTAATCCTCAGGCTGGATGTTTTTGAATAACACGCAGCTCCATCATCCATCACGCCGATACGTCGATAAATCACCATCACCTGCACACAGCAGGCAGCCATGCACTGTAATCAACACTACTATTAGTCGATGCCAATGAATGGTGTCAATGTTACGTCTTTTATTACACAGTTTCGTTGAATACTCAATTCTGATTGGCCAATGAAGGCATTATCCTATCACTCAAGTAAGGAGATCCATTCGATTTGTCTTTTTATTACTAATCAAATTAACCCATTGATACTTGATGCGGCATTTGTGTGTGTATCCCTTTAAGTAACGCGGTTCGCGGTCTTAAAGGGATACGCACACAAATTAGGGATATATTATACACGCAAATGCTGCATCAGGTATCAATGGGTTAACCAGCGACACCTTGTGTCAAAAGGAGGTGAGGCTGAACAACAATCTTACTGGATTTGGATCTGTTGCTATTTGGTGCATGGAGCACATGGATACTAGCTACATACATTTCAATGTTTGTAATCCTGCTGAACTACTATTTTTGGAAGAAGCGTGTAAATAAAATAATAAAATCATTCTGAATCCATAATTCTATTGTCACATGATAAATGTGTTCAGTGGCTGTGCAATAAGCAGAATAGTGTACAGACAGCATAAGACGCTTCAGGCCCGACGTCAGCCTTCCACAAATGATCTTATTCTGCAACAATGGCCGATCCCTTTGCTAAGTCACTGCAAATTAAATGGCTTGTTGGATTAGACTGAAAACTGAAAACAGCAAGTACTTCAAATATGAAGACAACTGGATACAAATGCATGTATGCAAATTCCAATGCTTGTCTATTCATTGTAATTGCCATAATCTCTTGATTTAAAAAAGAACCCAACCCAATTTTTGAAGGAGAAAAAAACACGTTCCATCTGTACTTCTCCATCTATTTACCTCCGGCTGTAGCTGGGCTATACGGCAGATGGGGAGCGCCATGTTTTCTGAAACTAGCAGTGGAAGCTGCCAAAAGTCATAAAGCCTGAGAAGAGCTATGGCCAGGTGTTTTCTGTTGAAGGTGAACGAGGGGGGAGTGGAGAACCACTGTCTGGGACACACTAAATCCTCCCTGCTTCCTCTTTCCCTGTGCCTGCTGTTATTCTGAGGCTCTGGAGAGAAGAGTGCGGCACTGCTGAGCGCTTCGGTCCCTCCTATGGTTCCC
The DNA here is from genome assembly GCF_964638095.1 of Poromitra crassiceps. Classification (NCBI taxonomy): domain Eukaryota; kingdom Metazoa; phylum Chordata; class Actinopteri; order Beryciformes; family Melamphaidae; genus Poromitra; species Poromitra crassiceps. The sequence continues at coordinate 14,025,255 of NC_139647.1, forward strand.
TCTTACACTGCAAACCACACTAAACTACTGACGAGAGGTGTAACAGCCAGGAGGAGGAACTGGCACCTCTGAAATTCTTCTGTCTGTGTGTGTGTGTTTATGTCTGTGTCTGGATCAAACAGTGCCAATACCAGGCGTTCCTGCTCCAATGGACGTCTTTGCCCGCTATGATTAACGACCACGGGGGCCCTGTTCTCATTAAGCTGTGTGTGAGAGAGAAGACTGGTCGGAGGCCTGAGTGTTGCTTCTGTGTCTAATAGGAGTTGATTATCTCTTCGCTACAACTGTTATTCATTCATTACTGCTTTGTTACTGTGAGTTGTCGGAGGATATCCTGTGCTGGAGAGGAAGGGGGGGGGGGGGGACATGACATATGTAGGGCCAAACCAGACCCATTCATAAAAAATACAGAGGGAAGGCCAGCTCCATTCATGCAGCTCCTGTACAGAGGAGTCCATTACAAGGTCAATACTGACACCTTCTGGCTAGCAGTGGTACGTACGTACACAGAAAAATCACATTGTCAGGTTTACAATTTATTGCAATGCAATCAAGTGATGATACAGATGAAGATTGCAACTTTTTAGAGTGCTCTCTGCTGCAGTTACAAAGCATACCAGGCATCCAAAATAATTAGCCATGTAAGGAACACTAAGCTGCAAACACCCTGTGGGTAGATGCAGAGCAGAACCACAGGTCAGAGGAGTGTTGGTAGTGGGTTAGGGGTTAGGGGTTAGTCAGCAGAACTCACAGCAGCAGCATAGATTATTTGGGGGTAACAAGAGAATTTGGGGAACAAGGTGGGAACTAAGCCACCAACCAAAATACTAGCCGCTTTGGGAGGCAACCAACTATTATCCAGAAGTCCTGTGTATTCTGAAATTCTGGTTGGCTCATACAATATTTTAAGTGACGGGTCAATTTTGGGATTTAACTGTTGATAAAAAGGAAAATCTCTTCCACTCTACAGCATGCTCTAATTAATAATCCTTTATTTATATTTATTATATAAAAGGGAAGTGGGTTCTGCGATTTTGGTGACGTGACGTTTGATGTCACTCACTGTCACTCGAGCACTCGATGATGTCATCAGTGATGGTAAGTGGGCGCTGTGTGCGATTTTGGTCTGCGATCTCGAACAATTCAGATCAGTCTGCTGTTGCTCTAGTCAACACCTTGTTCTCGCTCAGGGAAACAATCGAGCCAATCAGCATCACTAGTGATTGATAAATTCAACAATTAGGTGCTTAAGTAAGCCTAAGTCACAGCCAAATGATAACAAGTCTCAGAATGTTGTGTTTTGTGATACAAACATGATGATGAGTTGGAATTATGCTGTGTGCAAACTTGGATATCAGGCAACTTTGTAGGAGGAAACAGGTGCCATTACAAGGTTTGCCTGATGGTGGCACTATGGAGCTTGACCAATTGTGGTCTGACAGACACTTCTGGGTCCATCCATATGTGAAATTTGATTGCTACATTAAGCGTTTAGGAATTTTGCCTCGCTTCCTTCCTGTTTGTGCAGCTGAACTAATATAGAATTGCTGTACAAATTAAAATGTATTCATGATAATTAATTAATAATTAAATTCATGCATCGACTTAGCCACTGCAGTAAAAAAAGATATTGGTGTTCAATTAAACACCCAGATTGTAACCAAATCTGCAAGCTTGATCATCTGTATCAAGTCATTTTCCTTCATTAAGGGATGTGACATCTTACCTGGTTTGGGAGTCGTGGCTGCTGATCTCCCCTCTGAGACAGGAGCTGCTGATGTCCCCTCTGAGACAGGAGCTGGATCTTTCCTTGATGTTTCTGAGTCTGCTGGTTTGGAATCCGCCGCCTCCTTCTGAATGTCTATGATAGCTGGACACTCCACTCCTGACAGAGACACTTTAGCCGGCTCCCGTGGACCTGCATCTCCACCCACAGAGTCCATCGGCTCCCCTGCCAAAGACACAATCAACATCCCTTACACTAGATCATGTATACTCTAGCGCAGTGTTTCTGGGGAGCCACTTTTTTTTTTTTTTTTTTTATCCACACACAAGAAAAACAAACTCAGACACAGGAAAGAAAAGAAAAACAAAACAAACAAAAAAACATACAACATTACAACATTGTGTTACCAGTCACATAAGGTGCTTGTGCTTGAAAAATTATGGCGCGTGGGATCCCACGCAAGGGGTCCATGTAAAACCAGACGGGCGAGCCATCCGCCACCTCTAACCTCAGTCACTTGTCATTCTTGACCTCGTCAAAGTAGGCCAAGAATGGGTCCCAGATAGTTGAGAACCTTCTAAGCGAGTTGGTTCTCAGGGACCTGAGTCTCTCCATCTGTACAACAGAGATCATGTCCATCAGCCACACGTGAAAAGAAGGTGAAGAGGAGGACTTCCATTCCTTCAAAATAAGTTTTTTGGCGACAGTTGTCCCGAGTGTCAGAGATTGCTGCAAAGCTGTAGGGAAGTTCAGAGAGGACTCCGAGCATCCGAATATTGCGAGTTCCGCCTCCAGCTGCAGGGTTATTTTGTAGGCCTTAGAGTACCAATCAAATATTTTGGCCCAGAACCCTGTTAGTAAAGGGCAGAACCAGAAGGCATGAGATAGTGTGCCCTCTGACACCCGACACCTGTCACACAGTGGTGAGACAGAAGGATAGATCTTGTGCAATTTATGCTTGGAGTAGTGAAGACGGTGAGCAACTTTAAATTGGATCAGCTGGTGTCTGCTATTGATTGAGCAGAGTTGCACCACAGACAGACTCCTTTCCCATATAATGTCAGATAAAGCAATACCAAGCTCCCCCTGCCACGCTTCTCTGGGGACCCACCTTTTAAAAAGACAAACCATCGCGACCAAATTCATGATAGGACTTATCTATCAATCATGAGAAGAGCGAATTTGTGCATAAATGAACGTTCATATTTTTAACTGGCATTTCTGCATCACCTTCTTGAATAGGTAAACCAGCCATTTCAAAGATATAAGTCTCATAAATGGCAACTTTGTTTTATGCACGTTACATGTTAAATACTTTATAAATGAGACAAAATAAGTGCATTTAGGTGGAGTTCAAAGGCTCTCGTTCCCCCCCTCTCATCAGTAAAATAATATTTTAATTTTAAATAAAATACTATGGAAGAAATTGTGCACATTTATTTGGTGACCCAAATAAAATCTTCTGCGACCCACCTGTGGGTGCCGGCCCAGTCTTTGGGAAACACTGCTCCAGCGTCACAGTACAGTAGCAACAGTTTTGATGTTGTGTCTATTAGTGAGAGTTCACTATTGTAACACTTTCTAGTTCATCAAAATTGGATGTCATTAGGCCTGCACGATATGAGGAAAATCTGCGATGTGCGATAACATTGTTCAATATAGCGATGACGATACGACTTGCGATAAATAAACAAATATTAAAGTATGCATATTAGCTATACAGTTCCTATGTCTTTCTGCTTTAATAATGCTAACATAGACCCCAAACATAGCCTGTGCCCACTGAATAAATAAATGAAATACACACTGACTCTAGCTGAAACTACGCACAGCGTGTTTGGGCTTTGGCAGAGGGGCGGAGCGCACTGTTGCAAGGGAAAGGTGTACGCTGGATTTACAACACAAGACAAAATGATCAGATGCTGAGTGGGAATGCATGACGCATGTGAATAAAACCACTTTTGTTATTCATTGCGTTTCAGGCAGTCTTTGCGATGTGTTTATTGCACATGTTCATATTGCGATGACGATGAAAATACGATTAATTGTGCAGCCCTAGATGTCATGTCACAAAACGTCTTACAATTAAATGCAAATAAAACTGAACTTATTGTATTGGTCTGGTCTGGACTCTTCAAATGCACTGATGACAAAACACCTTGGCACACTGTATAAGGCATACTATAATTACAGAATCCTAACTTAATTTGGATAAACATGTGAAAACAGTTTCTTACAGCTGCGGAAACTTTCTAAGATTAGATCCTTTCTATCATTCAAGAACCTGGAAACAGTTATTCATGTTTCCATCCCATCGTGCCTTGATTACTGACATTCACTCTACACTTGTTTAAGAGCCAACAGAGTATTTCTAGACAGCAGCTAGTGCTGAAAGCTGCAGCCAGACTCTTCACTGGGTCCAAGAGGACAACACATTTTGGACTGATTTGAAGGTGTTACTAATCACATTAAGGATGGTACTTGCTGGCCTTTTACCCAGCTAATTCACCTCATGTAGAAAAGACAGTCTGGCTTGAAAGACTAACAGGAAGTGCAAACACAATCAAGGTTCCGATTGTGTTTACACTTCCTGTGACTCATAAACCTTAGTCTGACTCGCGTGTGACTCAAACTAGGTTTGACCAGGTGAGTCAGACTAGTTTGAGCAGGTAAACCAGCCGGCGTTTTCAACAGGAAGTCGTGACACAGTGGGTCAAGTGGGCGGGGCTAGATAAGGTGAATATTACAGAGATTTGACCTATAAGCCTAGTTCCTCAGGCAGGGTGCTCCTGACTAACCCGACGCTGCCAGGTGGACGGTTTAGCTCCACATTACGTTTCACTAAACCAGTCAATCTGGGAATGCAGTAACCCGACCCGCTGACTGAGGGGGGGGCTTTTTCCAAGCTACTTGGCAGGTGATTGGATGACCCATCTGTCTATCACCGCTGGTGCGTGTTAACTTCAACCAATCAGATCGCCATGCCTCTGACGTCACGTTTGCGACCGGAGGAAGGTGCCTGTGCCTGTAAGAGATCTCCGTGGTAGTCTATCATTGATTGAGTCCTAGTTGAGAAACTAGTTGTGTGGCTTAGCCTTCCCAAATGTTGAGGGTCGTTTTTTAGAATTTAATACATAGAATTGGGAACGTTACATTCAATTTCATTCAGACTGCCTGTCACTTCCGCGGCGGCAGCCATGTTGACGAGTGAAAAGAGTGAAAAGAACCTAAGCCCGCCGCTGATTTGTCGAGCCGGCATGGTTCGGCCAATCATCCTAACTGCCTGTGCATGACAAGATGGATTACGTCGAGAGAATCTCTTTTGATCTTGCGAGGTTATCCATCTTGCAAGCAAGGTTAGCTCCTGACCGCTCTGCAATCAAGATTAAAAACGAATGGTGACTGACCGTACTTTTTAAATGGCTCCTACACTCTGGAACGACCTGAGATCAGATCATCTGGCATCTTTCAAATCCCTTTCAAAACTCACTTTTTTGGAGTTACTGTTACAGTAACAGTAAATGGAACCAACTAATTTTGTTATAATTTTTTTTTTATGTTTTATTTTTCCCCCATAATACAGTATTGATGTTTGCCTGAAGCATCTATGTAGGTGTGAGGCAGACAGTGCACCATCGCCATAGCACACATACCCTAATCACAGTAAAGAACATCTTCCCAATTGTTTTTGCCAAATACTCACCATCACCTGGTCCTGTTGGCAATTCCCCATTAGAAAGAAATTTGATAATCTTCTTCAAGACCTTCTTGTGGGATCTGGATGGCTGGAAGTCCAAGGCGTGACATCTTGACAGAGAGCACAGAGAAGAGATTTGGTTAGAATAGACCATGTGTATACATTTTCTGCTATTATACAAGTGTGTATTAATTGTACAGTATCTCTCAAACTGCCATGGTTCACCCAGTTTCATGTGTTCGGTGATTTTCTGGTCTATATCATGTTAATTATTACAGCATTAGTCATGACAGAAAACTCTGATGGGTCAGATAAGGTGCTAGTGTTTACCTGATGGTGTACTGTGGGCAGCATGTCTTCTTCATTATGGGCTTGTAGACATATTTCCCACTTCTGTAGAGGAGAGAAATTAATAACATTCACTGTAAAAACCACCGTCAACGGTTAGAAATGTCCCACACAAAAATCCCCTTCTGTTGCACACATAGATATGGTTCATATGTGAGTGAGCAGGGGAATGGGTGGGTTTAGGGGACAGCTGAGCTGGCTTCTTACCTTCTCCATCCTCGGTCTATGAGGTCCTGGTAATCTTCTACTGTCATGGTGTGAGACCACATCCCTGTAGAACAGAGAAGGGTCATCATGAGTTGTATTGATTTACCGCAGGCGCAGATATAAGGAAAAAGCAAATGAAGTTTATTTGGAGGATGTATTTATGTTGTATGTAGCAATGCACCGATTAATCAGCCACTGATCAAGGTTCTAGTCTAGAACCATGGTCGGTGGTCGGTGGTGCAATGCTTGCTACAGAATCTAGACCTTCTGTTCACTGTTGATTGATCAATCCCCATCAACAGAACATGTGATTATAATAACAGTATATTTGTTATTTTCATTTGCTGGTTGATGACAATTGAAATTGAATAGACTTTTTCTTTTAAAAATAGAGACGCGAGGCCCACCCATTTTTAGTGGCCTTCCTGTTTTTCAGTTCAGAGTTGGTGGTGGTGTGGAAAGAGACTCGGTAGCTTCAATTTGTTCATTTCTGAACTGAGCAATTGCTAAGTATTTGATTATTGTACTAATTTGCTATTTTCGATTGTAAACAACACTGATAGCTCACATACTGTATAGGCCTATTCATTTCTGATGTGGTGTTGTGACAGAAGACATGTACGCCCATCACGGGGGAAAAGCTCTGTTCATTTCCACACACCACCGTCATTTTCCTTGAATTAAACATAGCTAAAAGCTGTTGTGTGGTGGGCTGCGCAGACAACAAATGTAAAAAATCGCCAGTTAAACTTTTTTTGTACTCCTGAGCAAAACAAGGAAGCCATTGAGAATTGGCGAGAAGAAAAATGTGGATCTAGCTGTCAAGAAGTAAGTTGGAGTGTTCATCTTCCGTATATACGATCTTTTTGTGCAACACGCGACCATGCACAAGACATAGGAGAACGCCAGGATTGGAGGGGGGGGTTTGTGTTTTCCCCCGTCTTGGGCGTGGTTTCTGAATGATGACGCGTTACGCAGCGTCTCTATAGCCCTCGAATGTGACAACATTACCGTATGACATCATAAGTGAAATCACTAAACTTCAACAGTGACATATTGAAATTGTTACTGTTTACGCTTGCTGTGCAAACAAAGATGATTCCCTGTTCAAATGGAAATAAACCAGCCATCAGAGCATATTGCCATCAAAATTCCCTATAAAAAATTTATTTGTTTATTTTGTTTGGTTTGTCTTGTTTTATTTTACGCAATGTGCGTGTGCTCAAGCAGAGATGTTTATGGATCTGTAATATTGTCAACGAATGAGCAACTGTACGAAAAATAAAACAAATCTTGAAAAAAAAAAAAAAAAAAAAAAAACTATAAAAGGCTTAACTTGAATGAATCAGCCAAGCGCTTTTCACAACTGAACAAAACAAAGTTTTATGAAAGCTTTAAAAAATAAATCTGCAAACTTTTCTGTGGGCTTGAAGTAGGGTATCTCAGTGTGTCCCCAGGGAGGTGGAATTTCCCACAGTGCCTGAAGGCTGGAAGCATACGGTCCTCTGGGATGTAGCCTTATGGCCGGTTCCTTTATCGCAAAATAACTGGGATGTGGAGGCTAAATGATGTCACACTCACATCCGTTTTGTTAGCGTTCCATTTGCAGAAAACTGGAGCTGGGAAGTTCACTGTTGCGAGTCAGCTCTTGGTCAGATCCAGTCGCTAGCCAGGCTAGCCATCGTTAGCAATAACAGTTGTAAACAAGGCATTTCGTAGCATTTTGCTCATACAAACACTGCGCGAACCTGTCCACACAGATCGAAGTTAGGCAGTGATGTTAGTACAGCTGATTTAATGAGACACAAACAAGACAGAAGTTCTAATAAACAGCATTTACTACGATTATAACTACCGTACTGTTGTTTGCACAGAGCAGCCATCTTGAATTTTTGAGGTGGGGGCTGCTGAGGCTCCTACGAGTTTGGAATGGGAAATACCAGCTCTTGTGACGTCACCGTCCCCGCTCATGACCTTTGAACCGTAAGATTACCAGTTCCCACTTATAAAGGAATGCACGAATAGCACCCCGGGCCAGATCCCAGTTCGTGAAATGCTTTCACACTAACAGTATCAGTTTCCATCTAAACCACCCAGGGAAAACTATATTCACACGACACACACATTTGCCATTTTCCACGTCCCAGTAGAGCAGTGTTTTGCGAGAGTCCACAGAGACGGAGAGAGACAACACAGTGTGAAATAACAGAGCAACACTACTGCAGGGAAGCAGTGAATGGCAGATGACTGGACCATTCCTCCCCTCCTGCTACCTGCTATGGCCTGTCCTACAGGTGTAGCACCAACAGAGCAGGTGTCCCCTGAGGCAGTGAGAGCCTCTGGATTCTGGCAGGGAGAAATTCTATCTCGCACATTGACGATAACATAATTGTCGCAACAATGTTTTCACTAAGTACCTCTGTTTGGACGAAAAGCCACAATCATATTTACCACATACATACTAAAGGCTAGATCTGATCACAACATGGTCTTATAAACTCTATGCCATCAGTTCTGTTATGTATTCAGTCAATTCATCTTTCTTCACGTTATGCAAATTGATGGATTTTCTACACACAGAGAGACAGGCCTGCTAAATGTCAGGTGCTGGACAGATTTTTTTGGCGCATGTGTGTGTGTGTGTGACCATTTTGGTTGCACTCTGGAGCCTTGTCTGCTAGTAATTTGAAATATTTAATACTAATAACAAGCAGACATGTAAACAAACAAGCTTGTTGGTTCCACTGACCACTTCAGCGATGGTCTGTCTGGGACACATTCAGAGAGAATGTCAACAGAAATGGGCCAATGGGCTTCATTAAATGTTCAATTAGCCCGGCTATTTCCTGTCCTTATCAATTTACATGATCACTTTAAACAAAGTGTTTCGGGGTTCACTTGGAAGAGGCCGCCCCTCTCAGGCTGACCAGGGAGTGAACTGTACATTCATGTACAGTAAATAAATACACGGCGTGTTACGTTTCAGCATGTCGAAATCCAGTCTCATATTGACGCTGACTGTGACATTTCTCTCTCCACATGTTGCAATCTATGTTGCCTGTTCAGTCTGAAAAACTAAGAGAGTACTGAGGGTGGATGGACTGCCGACTCAGAAACTAAACTGACAACAAGTTAGTATGGGGACATGACAAATCACTGGCCATAAGAGTATATCCACAATAACCTCCAAATTACACCATCACAAACAAGATAATGCAATTCTGAACACTATAAGCTATCATGTGTACATCAAGCATGAACTCTCACATGGCATGATAATTATCCGGAGACTGTAGGCACTCCACACCAAAATATGGAAAGGAACAAAAACGAAATATCTTGCATTCCTCACACCCCAGCCAGGGGTTGATGCCTGGGGCTGTTCAGACCTGGCTGTTCAGACCTGTCCTTCCTGTTGTCTGTGTGAAGGTGCTAACACAGTGGTTCTCAAATTCTTTCACATGAAGGACCCCTAAACTGACAAAGATTAGACCACGGACCGGCATTTCATAGGATTTTGTCCCATGGTCCCCCATATGATAATAAGATTGATGCTTTAGATGTTTTATTACAGAAAGTGTATAAAACCCATGACCAAAATAGTCATTGTGTTACTTATGAATAGGTTTATAGCTAAAGTAAATTACCCCCCTTTTGGCTGGGGACCCCCTGGAACGCCCTCAAGGACCCCTGGGGGTCCCCGGACCCCCATTTGAGAAGCACTGTGCTAACAGACTACAAGTGAGAGGGACAGCTGCAGTTTTGCTTGCGAGCTAAGGGCGTTTAGCCCAGCTTCGCTAGCTCGCTGCTGCTCACTCAATATAGGGTAGGATGTAAATTGAAGTGTACAAGGCTATAAGGCTAAATCCAGAGTGTATATTGTTATAATACAGTGTTAATGTTAGCCTCGCCTAAAAAAGTGTTGTGGAAAGTGAAGTGGGGTCATTAACGTTAATTGAAGGGAAGGTAATATTGGTTCTTATTCCAAGGCTCTCTTGGTTGGTTCTCCAGGAAGGCGTGAGGGTTGAGAGGTAAAGAGCTCAAATTGAGCGAACCTTTACATTTGCTATTTGGGCAAAGTTAGCTTATGTTCCCTAGCTTAGCTATTCGTTAAACAACACAAGTTATTCAAGTGCGTTACGTAGGCTGTCAATGTAACAATATTGTAAATAGCAACATAGCAACAACATTTAGGTGTGGGTTAATTGACGTTAGGCTTGCACAGCACTATATACCAACATTAGCCCTCTTTCCAAACAGTAACGTTACCATTCCAGCAAATAGACGGAGCTCCATCACAGGACATAACGCTAATAATGCTAACGCAACAGTTCAGTGGAGTGGTAACGAATAGTTCGCTATTTCATTGAAGACTTACCATGAGAGAAGTTGCCCTTTTCATTTTTACAATAACCACAGCGGTAACCGTCGTCCCCACCGAAATATTCTACTATTGTGTACGAGTTGTTTCCTCCTGCCATCTTTCTCGTCTCAGATGACAGCTACAATACATCCATGGCTTGGCTACAGCTAGCCGGTGTCGGAAGGAGGGGAGGAGCCAGCAGTGACACATGCCAGTAAGGACCCGCCCTACTCTGCCTCTGATTGGGTTAGGTTTAGGCATAAGGGGTGATGATTGGTTAAGGTTAGGTTAAAAGCCACTGCCACGCCCACTTAGGAGACTGATCAGCCAATGAAGTTTCATACCATTGACAGACAGCCAATCAACAAGCTGATGACCACGCCCATTTAGGGGACTTATTATGGAGTGTGGGGTAGTCTCTTAAAACAGACTGTCTTATCTACATCCGGCGGATGCAGCTATATACAGTCTGTACTTCGTTAGTCTCTTAGAACAGACGAGTTGGCTTCCGCAATTTTCAAATGCTCTCGCCATACCGTCTGTACGTTAGACCCCCAGAACATGCACAAGGAAGTAGTGAAAAAAACCTTCAGACCGGAAGGAAGTTCGACGGAATCTGACCAATCACGACACGCGTGTCCACGAAAAATATGTTCCCCCCGGAAACTTAAACCGATGCAGGTTGCTAATGCTAGCAGTGCTTTAGAATTACCATGGAAGCTACGCCGACGAAACCGGTGAAAGAAGACCCTGATAGACGTAAACGATGTATCCGCGGCTTGGAGGAACCTCGTGCAAGACGTGCACTTATTCCAGAGTTAAACGAAAGTGATGAGGTAAGTTGCTAACGTTACTGAGCTTATCGTTCGTCTTACTAATCAGCGTTAGCTAACGATAGCTACAGCAGTATACAGCTAGTTAGCTAATGTTAAATTCTGATTGGACGAATGAGCGGAAGTCCCGCCTTTCAACTTCCTCTTCCGTTTGGTGCATGATTCTCCCCCACGAAGTACAGACTGTATATAGCTGCATCCGCCGGATGTAGATAAGACAGTCTGTTTTAAGAGACTAGTACTTCGTGGTCGAGAATCATGCACCAAACGGAAGAGGAAGTTGAAAGGCGGGACTTCCGCTCATTCGTCCAATCAGAATTTAACATTAGCTAACTAGCTGTATACTGCTGTAGCTATCGTTAGCTAACGCTGATTAGTAAGACGAACGATAAGCTCAGTAACGTTAGCAACTTACCTCATCACTTTCGTTTAACTCTGGAATAAGTGCACGTCTTGCACGAGGTTCCTCCAAGCCGCGGATACATCGTTTACGTCTATCAGGGTCTTCTTTCACCGGTTTCGTCGGCGTAGCTTCCATGGTAATTCTAAAGCACTGCTAGCATTAGCAACCTGCATCGGTTTAAGTTTCCGGGGGGAACATATTTTTCGTGGACACGCGTGTCGTGATTGGTCAGATTCCGTCGAACTTCTTTCCGGTCTGAAGGTTTTTTTCACTACTTCCTTGTGCATGTTCTGGGGGTCTAACGTACAGACGGTATGGCGAGAGCATTTGAAAATTGCGGAAGCCAACTCGTCTGTTCTAAGAGACTAAGTGTGGGGTGTCTCTATCTACAGTATTAAAGGTATCTGCTTGCTACAACATATAATAGCAGTAATATAAATCATATAAACTCAAGCTGAAGTATGTTTCTTACGAGCAGGGTTTGCTTTTCCTTATATTATGATAATCACTGACTGTAGGTCATTTAGCTGTATCACAATGAAATGTAGTCTCTACTCTCAAAAAAGTTAGATTGTCAAGCTAAAACTACTTTAAAAAGTAGTTCAACTATATCACAGGATCTCACAATCTGAGTTTGGAATCTTGCATAATTGTTACACTGAGGAACGAACTGACACTGAGTAAAGTGTGTTTGATTTCGGGACTGGAGCAGTCCAATCCTCAGGCAGCCCGAGGATGTTTTAAGGAGAGGATAAGGAGCAAGTGTTGAGGTGGAATCAGGAGAATGCTAAATTTCTAGGGAAATTCATAGTATTTGATCATAGGTGATTTTAATCAAAAACTAGGCACTCGATTCCTAGGCTCGCCCTGCAGCTCTATGCAGCTTGGCCTCGCCCGCAGCTCGGCTGCTGCGTGGCATGGGACACCATCGTCATCACTGATGATGTCACAATGTCTATGACATCATCAGTGATGATGTCACAATGTCTATGACATCATCAGTGACATCACAATTGCTTGAGTGAAACCAAAAACGTGACCAAAATCACAAACCCACGTACTCCCTTTTATATAAGGAGGATAGCAGGTGATTGTCATAATGACAACCATGGCTAATGAGCTGTGGTATTGTTCCATATTGCATGGCAAAAAAAATATGAGAACACTATGAATATGTACTTTGCAATTAACTACCTAAACGATGTGACCTAAAGTAAACTACTGAAAAAGCTACTGAGATTTTAATGTATAGTTAAATTACCACCCAACTACTGCAAATTGTAATTAATCTAGTAATTGTAGATCATTTTAGTCCATGGGCCACATGCAACCCAATTTGGTGTCAAGTGTGCCAGACAAAGAAAATCAATAATCAATAATAACCTATAAATGACAAAGCCTCCACATTTTCCCATTTCTTTTAGTGTAAATACTTGCAGGTACATTTAAGAACATGTTCTCTTGTAGGGTTATCTCAGCTACCATCAAGCACATTATCAAACCTACTGTCTAACTGTGCATTACAATCAGGGGTGTAGTGGAGGGTAAATGCAAGTAAACGCAATTTACCCACCCCTTTGAAATGAGACAGATAGTTTACTCACCTATTTTCAGATTAACTGTATCAATCAATGAGGGCAAACAAGGTGGGTAAACTACTCACCTTGGAGTTTACCCACCTCTGTATTTACCACTACACCCCTGATTACAATAGATGGCAACAATTCTCTCAAGCAAAGGTAATGAAAATAGCTGATCATTTAGTGATTAATACAGATAACATGAATAGGCTACTTAATATTGAACTTGCTCCTGAAACCTGCTACCTCTTTGCCTTCACAAGTGCATCACATTGGATTGAAGGACTTCTCAGTGTAATTTTCACACTTTGCAAAGTCATCCTTTGGGCTGGATTGGACCCTTTGGGAGGCTGGATCTGGCCAGTGTCCTAAATGTCAGAAGTGGGTTTCTGATCAGAGCTGTACCAGTTCAAAGTCCCAGCAGCTGAGAAACTTATGGGTGGATAAAATGTATTGAGTGATTGTGAATGACCCGAGCTCCAGGCCTCCACTACCCAGGCTAAGAGCCCATCTCCCAGCCATACACACCCTGCACAGCCACCCCGACCTCCAGGCCTCCACTACCCAGGCTAAGAGCCCATCTCCCGGCCATACACACCCTGCACAGCCACCCCGACCTCCAGGCCTCCACTACCCAGGCTAAGAGCCCATCTCCCGGCCATCCCTTTCCACAACTACTATTGAGGTGCCCTTGCACAAGTCATTTACCCTTCGTGTTTTATTTGCGCCGTGTTGTCTTTGCTCACATTGAGATGTGAGGAAAAGACAAATTATCACAAGACAAGGAGACACACACACACACACACACACACACACACACACACACACACACACACACCTTTGTGCGTCAGCCAGAAAGGCAGCATGTCTGCTGTCTGCAGAGAGGGAGGCCAGCAACACTAACAGTATGTCTTCCCAATGAGACTAATGATCATCATAAGAAACAAAGACACACACACACACACACACACACACACACACACACACACACACACACACACACACACACACACACACACACACACACACACACACACACCTTTGTTGTGCATCAGCTAGAAAGCCAAGCCCCAAATGTGAGTATGTGACAGTGTGTCTTCTCCATGTGACCAGAGACAAATGATCAGACAGAGAGACACATCTTCGTGCGTCAGCCAGCAACAGTGTGCTAAGGGAAGCTAGCATAACTGTGCGAGACTTAGCACTGCACTGTCAGCTGCTGCCAAACAACGTACACACACACACACACACACGGCCGTGCAGTACAGAAAGCAACAGAAACACACACACACGCTCACATTACTCAAACAAACATGCACGGTCACACAGCACCCACCCACCCACCAAAGTCTCTCAGCAGCACTGCAGCATCATCCACCACCACCGCCCTGTTCTAACCTTTGACCTTGTTCTTAGCAGCGCAGCGGTTGGACGGGCTTGTTTTCCCACCCTAAACACAGAGTCTGCAACTCTTATTGTCAAAGCCTAGAAAAAAGGGTCCACCTACATTTGCATGACAACAACATGACACATGTGCCCCGAGTCATGGGGGCAGTACAACAGGTTTGTGCTGACACCATAACTCACCTTGTTCCGACCAACAATGCTCCGTGCCGTTCTCACACAGATAAAAGGCTGCGGGGACGAGGACAGGCCTGTCCTGTCGACCTCCGCTGTCATGATGGGAAAGGTAAGCAGAACCCGTCACAATTGTCCCGATCAAACAACAGACAGCCTTTCCAAGCCAGATGTATCCCTAAACGGTTGTCCATTATGATCTCCCGTTTTTTTGCAACGTCCCAGAGGCACAGTGGATGGTGATTCTCAGAGGGAATGATGGGGATTTAGACTGCAACATGCTGTTCTAACTAGAAGGGGGCACGGTGGCGCAGTGGTAAGCGCTGTCGCCTCACAGCTAGAAGGTCCTGGGTTCTTCGATTCCCACCTGGGACGCTGTGAGCGCTGAAGGAGTGCGTGCCCGTCCCGCATGTCCTCGAGTGCCCGCCGCCCGGGTGGGGTCGTCTTTCTGTGTGGAGTTTGCATGTTCTCCCCGTGCCCCCCTGGGGGTTTCCTTCATATAGGAACCCCACACCAAAACATGCAATATCCTGGTTGCTGATGTGGTGCCTCCTCTGGTCGTTCGGGGCGCCTGTTCGGAGGGAGGGGAACTCGTTGGAATAGCGTGATCCTCCCACGTGCTATGTCCTACCGGTGAAGCTTCCTCTGTCAGGTGAAAAGAAGCGGCTGGCTAACTGTTTCGGAGGAAGCATGGAGCCAGTTTCGGCTCTCCCCAGATCGGCAGAGGGTGGAGCAGCAACCAGGATAAATACATTTAAATTAGCACTAATGGGGGAGAAAAATGGGGGGGGGGGGGGGGAGAAAAAAAACATGCTGTTCTAACTGGTACCTGTCCGTACAGATCATCTTCTACGAGGGCAGGAACTTTGAGGGACGTCACTATGAGTGCAACAGTGACTGTTCCGACATGCACTCCCACTTCTCCCGCTGCAACTCCATCCGCGTAGACAGTGGCTGCTGGATGGCCTATGAGAAGCCCAACTACTCTGGCTACCAGTACATGTTGACCAAGGGGAAGTACCCCGACCATCACCGCTGGTCCGGCTTCAACGACTGCATCCGCTCGTGCCGCATGATCCCTGCTGTGAGTAGTAGTGTCCTTGGCACCTCCTAATCCAGGGGTTCCCAAACTTTTTTGGCTTGTGACCCTATTTTGACATCACAAAAATGTAGGGACCCAAGACGTTTCAAATTCCGGTAGACCATCGATAATATCACATATTCTTCTTTTTCCCCGCAGAATTCTGACTTTGATCTGAGAATTCAGACTTTTTTTCTCAAAATTCTGACAGTAACTTTGAATTCTGTCTTTAATCTCTGAATTCTGACTTTATTCTCAGAATCATGATTTCAAGTTATAATCTAAAAGATTTTCATTGAGAAAAACAAGAGTCACTCACAATGTTGATTGAGGCTATGTCCATTTGGATGAAGCCTTAGTCCAGTATGAGTATATAGTGACATTATGTGACATTACGCTGTTTGGATCTCACCTGCAATTACCACCCACCGCCATAGGTGTCACCCAAGAGAACAAAACTGAAATCTTAGAGATTATCACTTTAAAACTCAAAACAAAACAAAATCGCAAGTGACCCTAATCATCTTTGGTAATATTAAATTGTGTGTGGTTTAAAAATAATAATATATAGAAATTTCAGGCGACCCTATTTGAATTCCAGGCGACCCCAAGTTTGGTAACCACTGTCCTAATCTAATGTAAAGTGAGATAAAAAAAAAATCTAAGTTTAGACATTCTGAGTGTTTCAGTGCTGTGATACAAACACCTCTTTCCCCCCCTCTGTGATCAGTACAATGGCAACTACAGGCTGAAGATCTTTGAGAGGTCCGACTTTGGGGGCAAGATGATGGAGCTGAGTGACGACTGCCCCAACCTGCAGGACCGCTTCCACCTGCGCGACGTCTCGTCCTGTAACGTCATGGAGGGCTACTGGATCCTCCACGAGCACCCCAACTACAGAGGGCGCCAGTACTTCCTGCGCCCCGGAGAGTACACCAAGCACAGCGAATGGGGAAGCATGAGCTCCACCATCGGCTCTGTGCGCCGTATCACAGAGGTGAAGCAGTCCCAATAAATCCGCTCTCCGGGTTTTGGACAGGACAGCTAGGTCACTCTCGCAGCCTGAAGAGGTTTACACAGTTTGCCTTAACACAGGGTCGGTATCATCAGGGAATAAACAGTGTTGGGGGGTAACTCATTACAAAAGTAACATATTACATGTAATATATTACTTTTAGCAGTAACTCAGTAATATAACTTATTACTTATAGGATTTCAGTAATATTATACCAGTTACTTTGTCAAGTAACTCAAGTGACAAATTGAGTTACATTTGATTAAATCAAAGCACATATTTAAAAAAGATACAATAATTTCCTAATTAAACTGTGTTTTTATGCAAATAACCACTATAGATGACAATAACAAAGGAAAAGAATAACATTTAGAATCTTGGATTGTTTACACTGACTTCAAGGCGGTTGAAATTATTTTTCGGGATGGTCCCGGGGCAGCGATGTCATTCTGCTGCTGCTGTTGTTTTGGTAAAAGTAATGCAAAAGTAGTGTAATAAGTAACAAGTTACTCTACACAGAAATTAATATTGGAAAGTAACTTAGTACTTTCAAATGAAAGTAACTAGTAATATGTAGTATATTACATTTTGAAAGTAACTTGCCCAACACTGGGAATAAAAGATTAGACAGCTGGAGACTGGCTGCATAATGGCTTGGATTCCTGGTTAAGAGAAGCTGTGATAAGTGTTCAGAAAGTAGTCAAGATGGCTTGACTTGCATTAGTCAAACACATGTTCAACAAACAATACCTCCGAACATAGAGTTTAGTAAACTGGTTCACAATTGTAAGGTAGAATAAGTTTATAAGATACGTTACTAACAGTATGCAACTTACAAGAAGCAAAGGGTGGAAGAGAAGCAAACAAGTGCAATTTATAACTGAGGAGCCTGCGTAAATGTTCACTGTTTTAACATTTTTGGAATCATAACCAAAGCACTAATTTCATCTGTGGCATGACAAAGTATCTTGTTATCCTGTCAATGTAGCACTGTTTAAGAGTAGATCACACAGCCTGAAGGAGTTTATGTTTGATGTTTTGAGCAATTAAATGTTGTTAAATACAAATAAGAAATCAGTTAGCCTGTCTTTAATAACCAAGATTAGCATATACTAAATAAATACTACATACATTTGTAAACCAAGGACATAAGATGCTGTTTCTTTGATCTAACAAATAATTTATAACACCATGAGTAAAGAACTGTACAAGCATATTTATTCAGATTATTTGTGCAAAAAGGTGGGACAAAATAAACCTGAAGTGAGGATCTGCACACACTTAGATTACAAAAGACTAAGGGGGACTTTGTAAGTAGAAAAATAACTTAGAAAATCACAACTGAGCCAATGATTTCGGTCAATATAAAAATTGCATGAGGAGAGACGCTATTACCAACTGTCAGACTTGTGTTTGTGTCTAAGTACTGTAGGTGACTGTCACCTATACTTGATGCCATACACAGTAAGGGTATAAGGATCCTTTTTCACTTTTGCCACAATATATTTATTCTCACCAACCGTATGACACACCATCTCATTACAGTCCAAGAGACAGTCATGAAAAATATCCAGAGGATCTGAAATGTTGGACAGATTCTGTTACACAGATTTGTGCCCTGGCTTAGGAAAGTAGTAATCCTACAAATGTAATGGCTGCTCCCAATGCAAGTTCCCTGCGGCGACCAGCATGTAGATTCGTACTGGTGATGGAGCAGCAGTTCAAAGTTGAAACACTAATGACAGAAACAAACCTTTGTATAGTCTGGGTGGGTACGGCATCTCTTATGATGACTGTGTGTGGGTTGAGGACCTAGCTAATGATCCTGTGGGGGACAGGGATGTTCTCATGGAGGTATTTCATGCTGCCTTGCTCGGAGAAGTCGGCCACGGTGTGCCCTTCCCCTCGAAGCACCCATTTAGTGGTCAGGAGCCCCTCCAGACCCACCGGGCCTCTGGCGTGGATCCGTGCCGTGCTGATACCAACCTCAGCTCCTGCAAAAGAAATGCCCCAAAATGAGCTCTACCGCACTACTCTCAAGTGCCCCATCTTCAGGCTAAATCGAGCAACAACAACAACAACAACAACAACAGGAGGACCCACACACGGTTCACTTCCCACACATTTTCATGGATGAAATGTCAAAACTTTTCCACAACTTTTCAAGGATCCATAATAGAATTTCGATCTAATGTGATGTGAGGCGGTGACTGGACAAATAGGACACACCTCTTTATATTGGATTTATGTCAACAGCTACAGAAAATAAATTTGCCGTTATGTTACATTACATGGAAGTCTAACCATGGAAGATTACTGTACTGTAACAATTAATTTCATTAATACATACAACAAAATCCATGGCTTTCCCAAAACGTTCAAGGATTTCACTAATTCCATTACTTTTCCAGGCGTGGAAAATGAGATTTAGGAATTCCATACATTTTCCAGGTTTTCTATGACCGTGGGAACCCTGATGAGATGTATTCTCATAGTATTTTCACGTTGCACGAAGAAGTAACAGCATGCCTGTTCTGTACGCACCTAAGCCAAAGCGGTAGCCGTCGGCAAAGCGAGAGCTGGCGTTCCAGAACACACAGGCACTGTCCAGCTGCTGCAGGAACTGTTCGGCCGTCTCTTCTGCGGAAAACAAGATATCGAACTCAGTCAAAATATTTCTTAAAATCACCACGTGAAAATGTCGCTTGTAGTTGTGAAGGAGTTCCTAACCGTTTTCTGTAACAATGACGTCGGTGTGGGAGCTGCCGTATTTATGGATGTGGTCCACAGCATCCTGCATGCTGTCCACCACCTCGATGCAGCACTCCAGGTCTCCATACTCCGTCCTCAGAGACTTCACCTCGGATGGACTGAAGGTCAGATATGATGCAAACCTGGGGCCGGCATGGATCTTTACCTGTGAAAAGCCACCGTGCAAAGATTTTGGAAAGATAATTATAATGAAGTACTCGTACAAAATAGCTTTACTTTATTGAACTTTTGACATATAAACTACTACTACATCGTTAAAATGTCGAAATTAAAATCTTCACCAAAATGTAAAAACCACTGAAGCAGCTACTTTAAGTTTGTGCACAACACTTGATAAAGCGATAATGGAGTGTCTGTTTCTTACCTGTTCTGTTCTCAGCATATCTATGATCTGGTCAAATATAGGAGTCCTCAGCAAATCTCTGTGGATAAGGAGCGTCTCCATGGCGTTGCAGGCTGCTGGGTAGTCGCATTTGGAGTCTTTGACTGGAGTAAAATATAAAATCACACCACCCACTTAGTGAACACCAAAAACTAAAAATAGATTTACATGCTGTGAACGGTGTATATTAATTTCCATAACTCTCGGGAAACATGAAATCAACAAAATCCACATTACATTTGAGCCAAAAAACGTCCACAAAAACACAAATGCCACAAATCTGTATTGTGATCAAATAGGACAACCAAAACAAAACTAACAATCAAAATGACCCCTAAACCTCTACAGCTACATAAATGGCAGGACACCACATACCAATGACAAGAGCTTTGTCTATGCTGGCCTCGTTGTCTAAGTAGACATGACAGACGCCCTCGCTGTGGCCCAACACAGGAATACCCTTCGCTGCCCTTTGGATGTTCCGGACCAGCTCGGACGAGCCCCTTGGGATGATCAGGTCGATCATCTTGTCCAGTCTGCACAGATCCTCAACTTCTTCACGTGTGCTCACCTACACAACGCGCCAAAGTTAAGCATATCACCAAAAACATGTGATGTGGACATGCCATGGTAAACTTTTATGCAACTGACCATAATATTAGGTGATGCAGTGTTTTCATTCTTACCAGCTGAATGGCATCCTTCACCCCATGTACCTCCAGTGCTTCCTGGGTGAGTTGATGTAGAATTCTATTGGTGTTGGCAGCTTCTTTACCGCCCTTCAGTAGCAAAGCATTTCCACTGGCAATAGCCAGAGCTGACACCTGTAGCCCAAAGAGGGGGGAAAGATCACATATTACATAATACGATTGGAAATGGCAAATGCATGAAAAAAGAATCTATCGATGAAATCGTCAACTCAGGACCCAACTTTTAATACGCTCTAACGAGAGGGCTCTCACACCAGCAGCACCCAATGGCGATCAAGCCTACAGGCGGCCCATCCGTCGGCGTTGACTGACCTGTGGGAGACAGTCAGGGCGGGACTCAAAGATGACCAGCAGGACACCGATGGGGACGGTGATCTGCTCCAGCTCCAGGTTGTTGGCCACCCTGGTCCTCCTCAGCACCTGGCCCACACTGTCCCTGGAGGAGACAGCGATCTGACGCAGGCCAATGGCCAGGCTGTTCAGTTTGGATGTGGACAGACTCAGGCGGTTGAGCAAAGGCAGGGAGAGACGACCTATGAATAATAATAATAAAGAAAGAACCACTGATTGGAGCCTCCAGCGTGCGGACTTCCCTCTGTTTTATAGTTACTCTTTTGTCTTTTTAGCACCTGTACCTTTTTCTCCTGGATGTGCGCATATTTGTTTTGTTTCCAATTCATATGCCTGTCACGCATTTTGTTTTGGTCTCGGGGGCGGTCCTTAACCAATTTTGAAAAATGAGCTGTGGACCAGACGTAGATCTCTTACAGCTGGGTACTGCGAGACTAGCCTTTTACTGACAGCATGGCTGATGCACACCAGAGCTAAGAGAACAACCAGCTGATGGAGAAAACGTGATGCTCCAGGCCTCCTGAGTAAGCCTGTTTCCCGTAGCTGTAATTCACCCTCCACAACCAAGACAAATGTGATAATAATGGCATCAAAGGCCTGGGAGTAGCTGTTGTTAAGTGATATAACCACTAGCAGGGAATGGCACTCAACTCAGCAGCTTGAGTGCAGCTGTGTGTGAACTTTAAGGTGAGCTACCTGATGCGGTCGCCAACTCCATGTCTCTCTTGTTGGCGTTGAGAATCTCCTCCTTCTTCTCTGTAAGCAGGTCAGCCAGACGGCAGATGATCTCCGCTCTCTGGAGAGAAAAAAAACGTGCAAATATGATTCATGAACAGCAGAATTAAGAGCAATTAACCTAATGATTACCTTAAAGGTGATTCATGTCAAATGAATTGCAATAATGTCAACGCGCAATATGCATGGGTGGACGGCTTTGTATCAGCATATTTCATAATAGTCGGTCTCTGCTGCTTCTGATGCGTTACCTATCATTCTATTGCAATCAAGCCCAAAAACTTACTAATTAAAGCAGCTACGAGCAAGATTTTCGATTGTTATTAAACAGTCTAAATTTAATATCGATGCCTCACATCTTACCTCTAATAGTACACGAGACCAACGCAGAGTAGTCTCGCTTGAACCCCGAGTGAATCGGCCAGTGTAGTCTTGATGATTAGTCTGTCTGCGGCCGGGGCAGATCAGGAAGTGAAATGAAACGGTTTGCGGCAGCCACTTCGGCCATAACCACAAAATAACAAAATTACTTCCAAACAAACTGTGTAACGAGAGATGTTCGCGAGAGTAGCAAGCCCCTGGGTGTAGCGAGCATGGTGTTCTCCTTGTTTATGGTCTGTTGCTAGGCAGAGCGAAACGGTCGAAGGCAGGCAGCTGCCGTAAACCGTTTAGTTTCACTTCCTGGTCTATCCGGCCCGCCGGAAGACAGACACAGACTCTATAATCATCAAGAGAGCAATCTCCGATTCACACGGCTTTGATCTCAGCTACTATTATAAGTAAGATGTGATGCATCAATATTACATTCAGACAGTTTAATAACAATCGAAAATCTTGCTCGTAGCTGCTTTAAACCCAATAAAATTAGAAAATCCTCCTGATATCAGGGAGTGAGGAACTCACCTCGTCAGGATGCAGGGAGGCCAGAACTCTGCCTCCTTGCCGGGCCATCTCCGCCTGCTGCTCCACAGTGGGACCTGGTGGTGTCAATAAAAAGTTCCTTATTCCTTCTTAAAACTACTTTCTACAAATGCTACTCTATTCCTTTAAAAAGTCTTAACTGACAGACTGTGTTGCACAGTTGATTTCACTACTGTTGACCAAATGTGCTATGCAAGTCGTTTTGGATAACAGCGTCTGCTAAATGACCTAATGTAATTAGGGGGGTCTCCAAACAATTTCAGGGGAGGCTCAGTGAATGGAAGTGGAAAAAATATTCCATTAGTTATTACATTAGTTATCAAAAGGAGATCACATATAACCTAAATATGTGTGACTCCAAGTGTTAGAAACAAATAAATGCCTTCAGACAGACATTTTTATGTATTTAATTTGATGTAGTCTGAAGTCCAACAGCAACATCAGGCTTTGGCTCAATTAATGAGTGTCTATGGGATCAAATAACATAATCACGACCCCATAGGCATCTAGGAATCGAGCGAACCTAAGAAAGTAAACCGGGGGGGGGGGGGGGGGGGGGTTTGGGGGTGTCGTCCAAGCTTTGCCCGAGGGCCTAGGGGAGTGTCCGAGCCTGAAGTGTCCCGACTTTGAAAAACCCCTGAACCAATCAAATGAGTGCGTCTCAACCGCCCTCAATTCCAAAACGAGTCACATTTTCACTCTGCGTGAACTTCAGTACGCCACCTGCAGGTTTCACTTCAGAGAAGAAGGTGCCAACTTTCTTCCCCTCTACGATGTCGGTGATGACGTGGCCGGTGACCTTGGGATGGGTGCCGTTGGCGATGACCACAGACGTGCCACCCTGCAGTGCCCACAGGGCCGCTTTCACCTGATTTACAAAACACTGATTGAGTGAACTGCACCTTTATAACCATTTGACCAACTTCCTGCCCTGTTCACACACACATACAGGACGAGAATAGAGTTACTTCCTGTCATGCTGACCTTGGCTTCCATGCCACCGATGCCCACTCTGGACTTGGTGCCATATTTGATAGACTGCTGGTCTCCAGGGTAGAATATATCAATGAGCTTGGCATCATCTGTTCCTGGGGGACTGTCGTACAAGCCTGTGGCATAGAGATGAGTTTTATTTCTCTATTGAGCCTTCATTAAACAGGGTAGTGGTCGTTAATATGTTAATGGTGACATCTTTTGTTCAAGTGAACACTGACCAAGAAGGCAAGAAGTATATAAAATAGTTCCCATAAAAAAACACAACACACTGACAATATGTTTGTGAATAAAAGAAATACTGAGTGACTGTATATCAGAGCTGAAAAAAAGCAGTCTCTTTGAAGCATTCAATAAAACACAAATACATTGAATTAATATGATTGCTTACTAGTTCTAAATGTGAATGAAAAATACCTGTAAACAAATCAAATAAAGAGTGTATTTCTGTACCTTCAACATCAGACAGGGCAATTAGGAGGTCTGCTTTCATTTCAACAGACAGCCGTGCAGCCAGGCTGTCATTATCCTTGATGCTTATGACCTGAAACACAAGCGTACTTTCATTGAGCCGAGAGGATAATGACTGTACCTCACAGAGGATGACTGTACCTCACAGAGGATAATGACTGTACCTCACAGAGGATAATGACTGTACCTCAGAGGATAATGACTGTACCTCACAGAGGATAATGACTGTACCCCACAGAGGATAATGACTGTACCTCAGAGGACAATGACTGTACCTCACAGAGGATAATGACTGTACCTCAGAGGATAATGACTGTACCTCACAGAGGATAATGACTGTACCTCAGAGGATAATGACTGTACCTCACAGAGGATAATGACTGTACCTCACAGAGGATAATGACTGTACCTCACAGAGGATAATGACTGTACCTCACAGAGGATAATGACTGTACCTCATAGAGGATAATGACTGTACCTCACAGAGGATAATGACTGTACCTCACAGAGGATAATGACTGTACCTCACAGAGGATGACTGTACCTCACAGAGGATAATGACTGTACCTCACAGAGGATAATGACTGTACCTCAGAGGATAATGACTGTACCTCACAGAGGATAATGACGGTACCTCATAGAGGATAATGACTGTACCTCAGAGGATAATGACTGTACCTCAGAGAGGATAATGACTGTACCTCACAGAGGATAATGACTGTACCCCACAGAGGATAATGACTGTACCTCACAGAGGATAATGACTGTACCTCACAGAGGATAATGACTGTACCTCAGAGGATAATGACTGTACCTCAGAGGATAATGACTGTACCTCACAGAGGATAATGACTGTACCTCACAGAGGATAATGACTGTACCTCACAGAGGATAATGACTGTACCTCACAGAGGATAATGCCTGTACCTCACAGAGGATAATAACTGTCGCTCACAGAGGATAATGACTGTACCTCACAGAGGATAATGACTGTACCTCACAGAGGATAATGACTGTACCTCAGAGGATAATGACTGTACCTCACAGAGGATAATGACTGTACCTCAGAGGATAATGACTGTACCTCACAGAGGATAATGACTGTACCTGACAGTGTACAATAACAGCTGATGAACTGCAAGCATCCCATTTAAACACAACACCAATACAGTGTGCTAAAAGATCCTTCCAAAAGGAACTAACTGGCAGGTTTGTGCACAGTGAAAAGACAGGAATCAGCCAGTTATCCATGAAAACAAGAACAACATACTTTGAAATGCTAGACAATATTTAAGACAGCATAAAAGCACGTGTCCAAGAAGTGAAATGTTAGTGAGGGTGGAGAAATGAGTGACATGCTATCCACCTTATTTCTAGCTGCCATGATGCCTGATGGGTGCTTCTTCCGCTTCCGGTGTAATTTTTACACTGTTTTAACTTGACAAAAAAAACGTCTATGAGGATTTTACAGCAGAGCCATTCTGCTCTACAGCCGTGTCGTTCGGGTGCTGGGATAACGTAATGCATTGTGGGTAGTCGGCTACTGTGGCTAATGCTAACGGCTAGCGTAATAGTTACTTTACATGGCAGTAAAACGCCACTGAATGACCAAATTGATTTAACTTTTAACCATTTCGAGTAACACTCTTTCCATACGGACCCGCAGCGTTGGTTAGTTGTTTATAGCGTGACTATATTTATAACTTTTATAACGGACTCCAGCTTCCGGTTTATAATTGGGGTCTGCAGCCAAGTACAAAGGCTGCAGAAGAAGCCTGCAGCAAGCTGCAACAATGAGTCACGTTAAACCGGACCTTGTTCCCACAATTATTTTTTTACAGTGGGGCATTCAAAAATAAGGTGGATATAAAAAAAAGTGTCTGAAGAAGAGCCGACCGGCTCGAAACGTCACGCATGATCAAAAATAAAATAAAAAATACTACACGGGAGCTCCAGTGGTGTGCGGATCCATTACTTTCTCTTGACATGCTATATAAGACAACACTTGGCACTCCCACCATGCCCTTCACGCAGCAGTACCCACATTTACGCCCTGCAGATCACTGTTGGGAACAGGGGGTGGCACGACGGCGTCATTGGTGTTGATGATAGGGACGATGTTCATCCGCAGCAGTTCATGGAGCGTGCTGTTCAGGTTGCGACGCTTCGGCTCATCCACAAAATCGAGGTTGGTCACCAGGATCTACAGTATTGGACAAGGAGGAACATCCAAATGAGGATTGAACACTTTGCCTATATACCACGCTATTCTGGAGAGAGGCCAAACAACACAGGCTTAACCCATTGATACCTGATGCATCATTTGCGTGTATATTCCTCATTTGTGTGTGTATCCCTTTAAGACCGCGAACTGCGGTCTTAAAGGGATACACACACAAATGCTGCATCAGGTATCAATGGGTTAATCTCGGTTTGATATTCTGCGAAACTGCACAACTCCATAACACAGATGGATTGTTCACTGTTGAGTACTTACTTGTGCAGTGCAGGTGCTGTACTGGGTGAACAGTACTTACTTGTGCAGTGCAGGTGCTGTACTGGGTGAACATAGCTTCATACAGCGCCATCAGACCACTCTGTCCAGCAGCTGCACAAGCCCGTGCCTCCAAGACTGGAACCGCCTAGAACCCAGAGAGAATTCATCCGGAAACAAATCATAATTCAATTAATATTTGTGTTATTCTTCTGAAGGAAAAATCTAAAACGTGGCAGAAGAAAGCTCAGCAGGCCAAAAGCAAAACAATAAAGAGAAAAAGAAGCTTCTTGGCTATTAGGAGGAAGATTTACACGAAGTAAAGTAGACAAGACGCAACTCGTTTCAACCTCACTGGTCTTCGTCGGGCTATATATACAGCTATAGGCTATATACAGTACAGCTATAAGCTATATACAGCTATAAGCTATATACAGCTATAGGCTATACAGCCTGATGAAGACCAGTGAGGTTTTAACGCATTGCATTTTGTGCCCCTGTTTATATACTTCAAGATGTACATTGTTTGTTTCACTGTTTCAGTACACATGTACTTTACTTCGTGATTAAATCTTGCTCCTAATATCCAAGAAGCTCCTTTTTCTCTTTACTGTTGTTCTTCTGAAGCATTATATTAAAATGTCCATTGTTCAAAGGGGGTGTTTCTGAAATAAGTTTGAGAGCCACTGTGCTGATAAGCAGGGCCTTCATTCACCATTTCCTTGAGCTGGTTCTGTCCAGAATGCAGGGCTTGTCTGACGCTCTGAGACAGCAGGATCTCATGTCTCAGTCTCTGCTTCCCAAATGCTACAGCACCACTCGTGACAATCATCATCTCCCTGCCTTGGCTCTGCAGCATAGCCACCTGACGAGAAGATAAAAACACATCATCATCTCCCTGCCTTGGCTCTGCAGCATAGCCACCTGACGAGAAGATAAAAACACATCATCATCTCCCTGCCTTGGCTCTGCAGCATAGCCACCTGACGAGAAGATAAAAACACATCATCATCTCCCTGCCTTGGCTCTGCAGCATAGCCACCTGATGAGAAGATAAAAACACATCATCATCTCCCTGCCTTGGCTCTGCAGCATAGCCACCTGATGAGAAGATAAAAACACATCATCATCTCCCTGCCTTGGCTCTGCAGCATAGCCACCTGATGAGAAGATAAAAACACATCATCATCTCCCTGCCTTGGCTCTGCAGCATAGCCACCTGATGAGAAGATAAAAACACATCATCATCTCCCTGCCTTGGCTCTGCAGCATAGCCACCTGATGAGAAGATAAAAACACATCATCATCTCCCTGCCTTGGCTCTGCAGCATAGCCACCTGATGAGAAGATAAAAACACATCATCATCTCCCTGCCTTGGCTCTGCAGCATAGCCACCTGATGAGAAGATAAAAACACATCATCATCTCCCTGCCTTGGCTCTGCAGCATAGCCACCTGATGAGAAGATAAGACACACAACATTCAAGTCCTTCTCGCATGGCCAGGATCGCTCCTCAAACTCTTTACTGCAGGTAACTGGACTGAAGAAGCAGCGCTCAAATCACCCTTTATCATCCCACGTTATATCATCTTCATGTTTGCACAGCAATCATCAGAGTTCCTTGCTTATCTGTATGCATAACACCAATGAGACGTCACCTGTTCGACTATCGAGGCCAGTCGTCCCAGAGCTAGACCACACTCATCTCCCCGTGTCACCACAGCACTCCCCAGCTTCACCACAATGCGTTTGGCCTGCTTCAACTCACTGCGGTGGGCAAAGGACTTCCCATGGGGACGGGGAAGAGAGACTGCAGAAAATAAAAAATTACAGATTTGACTACAGATCATCAACAATTATTATTATTCGTCGTCCAGTACCAGTACACAGTTCAGGCAGGCAGACAGTGAGGGTAGGGTGCCCCCTTCAGCTATGGTATAGTAGGTGGCTGCTTGCTTACACTTGATCTGTGAAAATGGTCTGATGAGGAGTGGGCAGACATTTGATTTCCAGGTCCTGGGTGGCAGGCGGGAACACAAGGCCAGCCTTGCAAACATGGCACTGAGACCTAAGGACAGCTAAACACACCAATGCAGTTGTAAGTTATTCAAACTGATCAACAACTTTCTGCTTCACCTGAAATGATCAACAGCTTGTTGATATAATAGCTAGAATACATCCGGGTAGTGTAGCGGTAAGATTCCCTGCCTACCAACACGAGGGTCGCAGGTTCACGCCCCCGTGCTACTGCCGGCTTGGTCGGGCGTCCATACAGGCACGATTGGTTGTGTCTACTGTGGGTGGGAAGCCGGATTAAGGGCATGTGTCCTGGTCGCTGCACTAGCGCCTGCTCTGGTCGGTCGGGGCGCATGTTCGGCGCGGAAGGTAACTGGTGGGAATAGCGTGATCCTCCCACTGTGCTACGTCCTGCCGGTGAAGCTCCCCATTGTCAGGTGAAAAGAAGCGGCTGGCAACTGCGCATGTGTCAGAGGAAGCATTGTGCTAGTCTACGGGTCTCCCCAGATCGGCAGAGTGTGGAGCAGCGACTGGGGCAGCAGGGGGAAATTGGCCAAGTACAATTGGGAAGAAACTGGGGGTAAATCTGGGGGGGGGGGGGGGATAAATAATAATAGAGACAGTCCGCATGTCTGGGAACGCCCATACAGGCTCTAGGAACGCCCACAATAGACGCTGGGTTAGCTGGCTCAGCCTTGCTGGGGGCGGGGTCAGGGTGGGGTAAATTCCCCCGTTCTATCCATTCAGCAAAGTTAGAATTTAGCTGATAGCCCAGCCCAGGCAGACACGATCGGGGATTTAACCACCGCAGTAAACGCACATCTGACCAGACGTCTTGTGTTCTGCTCTAGAACCCCCAAACATGTAGTTTAGAGCCGCAGCACCGTCTTTTGGTGAGTCAGCCCATGAGATATATCGTCGGTTTTACCCCACTCGCGCGCCAGCCGTTTAACATTTTGTGGACGTTCCCAGACATGCGGACTGTCTCTATGCTTGACTAGCATCTACATCAGTGCTTAACAAAAACAGGGCACATTAGTTGGAAAGTTAATGAGCGCTATGATGTTATCAGCAGAGATGGAGACTTGGACTTGCGACTAGGACTCAAGTCAAGTCTCGTGATTTGGGACTCGTGAACAATCTTTATGTGTGCATTAACATTAAGGGAATGTCTTAATAATGTCAACTAATCATTGCTGATACACATGCTGTAAATTCCTTCGTTTTAGTTACTGTATGCACTATTCTAAGCAGACGGACCGGATGGCATGCAGCAGATCCATAAGCAGAACCCTCATCCATAAGATACTTGAGGCTTGACTTGTGTGATAAAAGACTTGAGACTTGACTTGGACTTGGCCCTCAAAAGACTTGAGACTTGCCTTGGACTCCCGCTCAATGACCTGAGACTTGACTTGGACTTCCAAAAACTCAATCAAGTGTGTTGATAAACTTGACTCAGTCAGAGTGTGCATAATGTAATTGAATGTGGCTACTACTAAAACTGTGTAAAAGTGACAGAATTCACTTAGCTAGACAGGGATGCGAACTCATGGGCAGTGAAAAGGGTGACAGATACCAGGGCAGACTCAGAAACTACTCAGAAATCATTCACTAAACCGCCCTATTTTGGGATCAAATGACTGTCACCTAAAGGTAGTCTAGCCTAAAGGTGACGTTTACATCCCGGCTAGAGCTAACGCTAACGTTAGCTAGCATTAAGGCTAGCTATTGTGGGCTAACAGTTAGCTTAGAGACATTTCGTTTCAAACATGACAGTAGACAGAACTAACTATATGTCTTACCGAGCAATATGAAAACCACGACTTCCCACCACCACCACCGTACCACTACACTTTGTGTGTGCAAAGGAGAGACACGTCGTCAGTTGGACTGGCGGTCCCTTGCCACATCCACAACCCACGTTGGTGGTTGGGGAATGTTGTGAGAGAGCATTGAGCTATCCACCAACCGTATCTGCGCAGCATTTCTGGGTACATGCGTAGTAGGAAGCTGGGCTTACGCAGAGTCGCAGACAACAACTGTCTGTACGCACGCAGAAGTAGCACTGCGTGTGTTGTACTTACCGTATGTCGATGGTGGTGTATGGGAAGAGCAGGTAGCCTATGTATTTATTTGAAGGCTGAACGCCAAAAACTAGGCTCGTTGTGGTTATTTTGGCTAGCTTTGCATAGGTTTTGACAAGAAACTCGGAAAAGTGTACTTATAAGTATACTAAGTTAATCAAATTTACAGTAGTGACTATCTATCTATCTATATCTATCAGGGAGCTCGGCTCTGTCTGTCCCACTGATGACATCATCAGTGATGTCATAAATTCACTCTCCTAGTGTGTGTGTGTGTGTGTGTGTGTGTGTGTGTGTGTGTGTGTGTGTGTGTGTGACTCACACACACACACACACACACACACACACACACACACACACACACACACACACACCCACCCACACACACACACACACACACACACACACACACACACACACACACACACACACACACACACACACACACACACACACACACACACACACACACACACACACACACACACAAGGCTATATAGTTCAATAAACATTTCACAGCAATACTACAGTACAGTGCAGCCCACCATGGTGGGAAAGGAACCATTCTTAAAGTTTGAATTATATCGAAATATATGTATTCCGAATTGTCCCAGATATTATATTTCATTGTAAAAATCTAAAGCATTCGTTGATTTGAAGCTAGACTCATGGTTGGTTGGTTCTCCATCTTCATGCACCTCCTCTCGCCCTCTGGTCCAGCTGGTTCGTGTTCACACATCAACAATCTTTATTATCACATGACATCTTATTATTTTATCCAACCTGCCTTTGACCAGACAAATAATGGGCTCGTTCTGCGATCATATTTGCAATACATTCAGGTAACGCTACATGATTTACAGAAGCACATACAACAGTTATCTTTGTTGGCAACGTTTATTGACAAAAGCATTAAAACAAGCAAATCTCAAATCTGTCAGCAGTTGGCTTGTTATTGCAATGATATCCTAGGTTGAAAATAGTTAAACTGATTATCACTCCCCCTTCCCCTAACTGCATGCCACTAATAACTTAAACTCTTGACACACATATTACATACCTGTAACTTTCTGTCTGGATGCTGCTTGAACAGGTCGCACTTGAAAATGAGATCCAGGTCTCAAGGTGATTCACCTGTATAAATAAAGGTTAAATAAATAAATAAAAACTCTGGAATATAGCAATGCATTTATCATAAAAAAAAATAGCTTCATACGTAAAATGGTGTGGTTTGTCTTAGACCTCCCGGGCCAGGCAGAACCATCATGAGGGCCGGTTGTGGCCCCCGGGCTGCATAATACCCAGGTCTGACCTACATATAGTAGTTGAAGAGCGAATCTATTGCGTTAGCTCCAGCTACCCTCCCTGGGGTGTTACCACAGACACCCAGTTCATAAATGCTGCAATAGCCTACTGAAAATGCAACGGTTTCCATGGGCCATAGGCTCAATCACAATTATGTTAACTCAGTCTGCGATAGTGACTTAACAGAGATTTATTTACATGAAAACCTTTGAAATGATCACTTTAACTTTTATTTTATTTTATTACATTCCTGTACTTGTTCTGTCAATTCCTGAGTTTACCCAAGGGGATCAATAAAGTGCTATCTTATCTTTATCTTAAGACCTGCGTATAAAATATTTTGTATAGGCTACATGTATGTCATCATGAAATTTTGACTCATGAATTTTCGATAACATCTCCCACTTAAATTAACAGAGAATTTCAAAGTGCTTTAAAAGTTTACTATTACACAGTAGTACTCCTGAGCAGAAACAGATGGACATACTACTCAATGGTCAGCCCTCCACAAGGTGCCTTCTTAATAGACCAAATCAGCGGGATGTTTACATTTACTTCCGGGTACCCCTGGGTCCACACATTATAATGGCGGTGAACGGCACAAACTGACGTGTTGAAGACAAAAACAGACAAAGAAGACAAAAATGGTTCGTCCGTGTTGTGTTGTTGTTTAATAACAACACTTTCACTAACGTTAGTGGAGACCAGACTAGCTTATTTACCTGTTGGACCAGACCAGAGTAGACTTGACGCTAAATTAAATTAACGTGGCGTCGGTAGCTCTGTCTGTAACGTTAACGAGTCTGCTCTCGCCGAGAAGAGCCTGGTGACGCGAGGTTACGAGTCTGCAAAAAAACAGCGAGTTTGACATACCCAGCGAGCACAAAACGTTTTTTCAACGTTGATTTTTAGTTGAAATCTGGGTGATATTGGGTTTGAACGTCTAAGACCTAATTTCACCCTCTTTTCAACCGGCTAAAATGCGGTTACAACGTCAACGTGTAAAAAAACACAATTTGGTTCATCATATTGTTAAAACATTTGTTGTAGCTTGGAATAGAGGCAATATTGATAGTGTGTGAATTGGCATTTGTCCATTTTATTGTGTAACTGAGAGTTGAAATCTGGTCTATACGAAAACTACATTTCAACGCATTTTATGTCACATGAAATATCATAAATATGGGACTATAGGCTATGTGGTGCCAGCAAAAAGCTTCCAGGACACAACTATGGTTAATAGTTAAGCGCAATACTATAAAATAATGAATTCAGTTCCTGCAGCAACGCGCATGCGCAAGTACTTACTAGTTAGTAGCTATACTAACCGTGACTGACTAGACTAGACCAAAGCAAGTCTGCACCGGTCTGCACCAAGTGCGGAACGGCTATGTTATTGTAACAGACTGTATACGAGGTTCTGTGTACCTCCTCAGTCTCTGGTGTTAAATGAAGTTAACCTCTGAAGCCATAGGCTACAGCCTATAGACAACACACACACACAACATAATTTTAGTCTATTAATATAATAGTCTCGTACACATCACATAAAATAACTTGTCCACCCGATCATCGACAATCATGTAGTCTACAAGTTGTGTGCGAGATAGAGTATATATGTGCCCAGCTCTCTACAGAGTATAAGAAAATATATAGCTCACCGCGTAGAGCGGACTGGCTTGAATGTGGGAAAGCGGGGTTCGAATCCCGTGTGCGCTGCTCAAATTTTAATTTAAAATCCTGGTGAAATATGGTCTAAATCTGAACGTTCAATAAACGTCTGCAAATAGTGGGTGAAAAAACTTTCACTTTCAAACCTTCCTTGCACGTTTTTTCAACGTTGACCCTAAACGTTTTTTAAACGTCTTTTCAACTGAAAAATGCTCGCTGGGTACAAACAAACGTTATTAGCTAGCTAACACTACATAAAACAAACACAGAAGAAAGGCTAGATACGTCGGACAAGCATGTTTACCAACCGTTTAACCATTTAAATTGAAAGTAGTCGGCCGAAAACAACGAGAGGGTTTGACAGCATTTATTTGACAACACACACATTTAAACCTGCCGCCTTCCCCAAGTGGTACCCGGAAGTAAATTTGTTTACATGGTGACGTCACGGTGATTTGGTCTTAAGTGATATTTTTTTTTTTTTACAATTGTTAAAATATTATGTTTTACATAATCGATCTTAAGCACAGGGCAGGGCATACAAGATGATCCCAACTTGGAAGGGGGGAGGGGGGGGGGGGCTGCTGCTCTCTCTGCCTCTCTTAAATGGTACATGGTCCCACTACTCATCTTCAACCATCACTTAGCCTCTATTGTGGCACAGAGCTTCTGTCAGCCTGGCTTGCATCGTATGTCTCGGAGGAAGGGGGGGGGGTTAAAAAAACAAAAACCTGCTGATTGGATGTTTCTGTCTCTCATTCAAGTTAAATAAAAGATAGCGGTATATGATCTTCTTATCTAAGTAGCCTACTTCAACTACAACACCATGGTATGTGTGCATGTGCCCTGCACTCTTGGATAACGTCTCATAGGCTACTCCAGTCCGGTAGGCGGCGGTAATGCACCTCTAAGATGGTTACCAACCGCCAATCAAAGAAGAAGAAGAAGAAGAAGAAGAAGACGGCGGCTGCTGTGAAGCTAACGTTAGCCGTACACACAGCATGGCCTACTTCTATCTGTGTGGACATGAGGCTGCAGTGTGTGTATGCGCAAAATGCCACGAAATGCCTTGTTATCAACTGTTATTGATAACAATGGCTAGCGAGTGGATCTGACCAGTGAACAGTGAACTTCCCAGGCTCCCAGCTCAACTTTTCTGCAAATGGAATGCTAACAAAACGGATGTGACGTCATTTAGCCATCACATCCCAGTTCTTTTGCCATAAAGGAACGCACGATCAATGGTTTAGCTGTGAAGCTAACGTTAGCTGTAAAGCTAGTGGAGCTTTGAAGGATAACGTTTGTAAAGTTCAGGAGGAAAAGTTCCTTCGACCGTGTAAAAACGAAAATGTCTAAAGTCCAGAAGCTGAGAGCTGTGGTGAGTGAAGCTGCGGCTGTTGAAGATAAACTGCTGGACGCTGTGTGGTTACACAGAGAAGCCTTGCAACCAGACCTCCAGCAGCTGTTGGTAGAAGAGGATCCCGCTGAGCAGCAGGAGTGGAGCCCCAGTCTGCACCAGGAGGACCCAGAGCCCCCAAACATGAAAGAGGAACAGGAGGAACTATGGACCAGTCAGGAGGGAGAGCAGCTTCAGGAGGACCCAGAGCTCCCACACATTAAAGAGGAACAGGAGGACCCAGAGCTCCCACACATTAAAGAGGAACAGGAGGACCCAGAGCTCCCACACATTAAAGAGGAACAGGAGGACCCAGAGCTCCCACACATTAAAGAGGAACAGGAGGACCCAGAGCTCCCACACATTAAAGAGGAACAGGAGGAGCCAGAGCACCCACACATTAAAGAGGAACAGGAGGACCCAGAGCATCCACACATTAAAGAGGATCAGGAGGAGCTCTGGACCAGTCAGGAGGCAGAGCAGCTTCAAGGGCTGGGGGAGGCTCATATCACCAAGTTCCCATTCACTCCTGTCCCTGTGAAGAGTGAATACGAGGAAGAGAAACCTCAGCCCTCACAACTTCATCAAAGCCAGTCTGCGGAGAACAGAGAGGCAGAGCCTCTAGCCAGCTGCTCAACTGAACAGATGAAAACAGAGGCTGATGAAGAGGGCTGTGGAGTATCAGAACCAGCCAGGAACTTATATCTTATATACTCATATCCAACTAGTAATTCACAACCAACTAGTGATGACAAAACTTCAGACTCTTCTGAGACTGAAGACAAAGATGAGACATGGATGGAAAATAGTGAATCCCAGTCAGGTTTATACTCACAGAAAAACAGTGAAGTTCTTAGGAAGAAACACTTCAGCTGCTCAGTTTGTGGTAAAAGATTTGGTGATGAAGCACACTTGAAGAGACACATGATAGTCCACACAGGAGATAAACAATTGAATTGCTCAGTGTGTGGTAAAGGTTTTCGTCATAAAGGAAACTTGAACAGACACATGGTAGTCCACACAGGAGATAAACAATTTAATTGCTCACTCTGTGATAAAGCTTTTGGTCAAAAAAACAAGTTGAAGAGACACATGATAGTCCACACAGGAGATAAACTATTTAAGTGCTCTCTCTGTGGTAATGGTTTTGGTCGTAAAGAAGATTTGAAGAGACACATGATAGTCCACACAGGAGATAAACAATTTAATTGTTCAGTCTGTGGTAAAGGTTTTAGTCATAAAGGAGACTTGAACAGACACATGATAGTCCACACAGGAGATAAACAATTTAATTGTTCAGTCTGTGCTAAAGGTTTTAGTTATAAAGGAGACTTGAACAGACACATGATAGTCCACACAGGAGATAAACAATTTAATTGTTCAGTCTGTGGTAAAGGTTTTGGTTATAAAGGAGACTTGAACAGACACATGATAGTCCACACAGGAGATAAACAATTTAATTGTTCAGTCTGTGGTAAAGGTATTAGTCAAAAAGGGGACTTGAAGAGACACATGAGAGTCCACACAGGAGATAAACAATTTAATTGTTCAGTCTGTGGTAAAGGTATTAGTCAAAAAGGAAACTTGAACAGACACATGATAGTCCACACAGGAGATAAACAATTTAATTGCTCACTCTGTGGTAAAGGCTTTACTCATAAAGACAGCTTGAAGAAACACATGATAGTCCAACACACGAGTTAAACAATTTAATTGCTCAGTCTGTGGTAAAGGCTTTGGTCGTGAAGGAGACTTGAAGAGACACATTTTGGGGCGGCCGTAGCTCAGGAGGTAGAGTGGGTCATCCATTAATCGCTTTGGATAAAGGAGGTTGGTGGTTTGATTCCCGCCTCCTCCAGTCTGCATGTCAAAGTGTCCTTGGGCAAGATACTGAACACCAAATTGCTGTGTGTGAATGGGTGAATGTACCTACTGATTGTAAAGTGCTATATAAATGCAGGCCATTTACTATTTTACATGAAAATCCACACAAAAGACTAAACGTTTGTCAAGTCATGGGATTTCAAAATCTTCTTTTCCAGGCCTGGAAAAGTCATGGAATTAGTAAAATCCTTGAAAGTGTAGGAATAAAAGTCATGAAATGTTGTGTGTAATGAAATTGTTACAGTAATCTTCCCATGGATAACCTTCCATGTAATGTAAAATAACTGCAAATTTATTCTCTGTAGCTGTTGACGTTAACATAGCTCACCTCTAAGTCTAATAATTATGTCTATTTTAGTACTTCTTGTATATATGTGTATGTATATATAAGTGTGTGTGTGTATATATATATATATATATATATATATATATATATATATATATAATGTTGCCTCACTACTACAGGAAACCATGTCATCTTTTGTTCTTCAGCTAGATTTTTGAATTGTGTTTCTCTTTCTGCAATTAGCTTTGGCAAGTCTAAATGAGAGGGAAGAGAGTTCCCAGTGAATAGAGACAGAACAGACAAAACACCAGGGAAAAAGCAAAAGGATAAGATTTTCTAGAAAATCATTAAAATAGAATACTGAAAATGCAAAGGTTTCCATCAATGGGCCATAAGGTCAATCACCATTGTGTTAACTCAGTCTGCGATAGTGACATAAGAGAGATTTATTCACATGAAAACCTTTGAAGTGATCACTTCCAAAAACATTTGATTTTAATAACATTCCTTGTACTTGTTCTGCCAATTGCTGAATTTACCCAAGGGGATCAATCAAGTGCTATCTTATCTTTATCTTAAGACCTGCGTATAAAATATTTTGTATATACATGTATGTCATCAAGAAATTTTGACTCATGAATTTCCGATAACATCTCCCACTTAAATGTACAGAGAATTTCAAAGTGCTTTCAAAGTTGACTATTCCTGCTGCTCTCTCTGCCTCTTAAATGCTACATGGTCCCACGACTCATCATCCAGCATCACTTAAAGAAGCCTCTATTGTGGCTCAGAGCTTCTGTCAGCCTGGCTTGCATCGTATGTCTCGGAGGAAGGGGGGGGGGGGTATTAAAAAAACAAAAACTTGCTGATTGGATGTTTCTGTCTCTCATTCAAGTTAAATAAAAGATAGCGGTATATGATCTTCTTATCTAAGTAAAATAAGTAGCCTACTTCAACTACAACACCATGGTATGTGTGCATGTGCCCTGCTATGGATAACGTCTCATAGGCTGCTCCAGTCCGGTAGGTGGCGGTAATGTACCTCCAAGATGGTTACCAACCGCCAATCAAAGAAGAAGAAGACGGCGGCTGTTGTCAAAGAGCATGGAAGGAAAGAGCGGACATCCGGCCATTTTTGGAAACAGAATGCGCCTCGCAGTGGTCAGCTGCACTCAACGGGAGAACACTCTAAATTTCGTGGATTCACATCTTTTCTGGGCGTACTGTAAATCTTGATTGAAGTGGTGTAGTGCAGGGATGTAAAACAACAACCATATTGTGGAAACTAAGCAAAATTTTTCGTTTTTTTCTTTTAGTTTTTTCAAGATAAATAGTAAATGCAAAGGACCCGAGGTTAAAACCATGGCAACACACTTCTGACGGAGTGGACGACAGCCGCATTAGCTATTTATCTTGAAAAAACTAAACAAAGAAAACGAAAAATTTTGCTTAGTTTCCACAATATGGTTGTTGTTTTACATCCCTGCACTACACCACTTCAATCAAGATTTACAGTACGCCCAGAAAAGATGTGAATCCACGAAATTTAGAGTGTTCTCCCGTTGAGTTACTGTTTAGAGAGGGCTGATTATAGGGGCCCGCGCTACCGCAGCTGACCACTGCGAGCCTGTGCGAGGTTCTTTTGGCGCTGTCACGCTTCCAAAAATAAAAAATGGCGGAGGCTGCTGGGCGCTGATGTTGCAATGGGGCAATATGGAGCTGTCAGTTCTTTCCATAAAAGTTCTTTGCTGTTGTGAAGCTAACGTTAGCTGTAAAGCTAGTGGAGCTTTGAAGGATAAAGTTTGTAAAGTTCAGGAGGAAAAGTTCCTCTGACCGTATAAAAACGAAAATGTCTAAAGTCCAGAAGCTGAGAGCTGTGGTGAAGCAGCGTCTAACTGCGGCTGTTGAAGATAAACTGCTGGACGCTGTGCGGTTACACAAAGAAGCCTTGCAACCAGACCTCCAGCAGCTGTTGGTCGAAGAGAATCCCGCTGAGCAGCAGGAGTGGAGTCCCAGTCTGCACCAGGAGGACCCAGAGCACCCACAAATTAAAGAGGAACTCTGCATCGGTCAGGAGGACCCAGAGCCCCCAAACATGAAAGAGGAACA
The DNA here is from genome assembly GCF_964638095.1 of Poromitra crassiceps. Classification (NCBI taxonomy): domain Eukaryota; kingdom Metazoa; phylum Chordata; class Actinopteri; order Beryciformes; family Melamphaidae; genus Poromitra; species Poromitra crassiceps. Next base: position 14,064,670 of record NC_139647.1, read on the forward strand.
GGAGGAACTCTGGACCATGGAGGGAGATCAGCTTCAGGAGGACCCAGAGACCCCACACATTAAAGAGGAACAGGAGGAACTATGGACTAGTCAGGAGGGAGAGCAGCTTCAGGAGGACCCAGAGACCCCACACATTAAAGAGGAACAGGAGGAACTATGGACCAGTCAGGAGGGAGAGCAGCTTCAGGAGGACCCAGAGCTCCCACACATTAAAGAGGAACAGGAGGACCCAGAGTACCCACACATTAAAGAGGAACAGGAGGAGCTCTGGACCAGTCAGGAGGCAGAGCAGCTTCAAGGGCTGGGGGAGGCTCATATCACCAAGTTCCCATTCACTGCTGTCCCTGTGAAGAGTGAATACGAGGAAGAGAAACCTCATTCCTCACAACTTCATCAAAGCCAGTCTGAGGAGGACAGAGAGGCAGAGCCTCTAGCCAGCTGCTCCTCAACTGAACAGATGAAAACAGAAGCTGATGAAGAGGACTGTGGAGTATCAGAACCAGCCAGGAACTTATATCTTATATACTTATATCCAGCTAGTAATTTACAACCAACTAGTGATGACAAAACTTCAGACTCTTCTGAGACTGAAGACAAAGATGAGACATGGATGGAAAATAGTGAATCCCAGTCAGTTTTATACTCACAGAAAAACAGTGAAGTTCTTAGGAAGAAACACTTGAGCTGCTCAGTTTGTGGTAAAATATTTGGTGATGAAGCACACTTGAAGAGACACATGATAGTCCACACAGGAGATAAACAATTTAATTGCTCAGTCTGTGGTAAAGGTTTTGTTCGTAAAGGAAACTTGAAGAGACACATGATAGTCCACACAGGAGATAAACAATTTAATTGCTCAGTCTGTGGTAAAGGTTTTACTCGTAAACACCAGTTGAAGACACACATGATAGTCCACACAGGGGATTATCAATTTAACTGCTCAGTCTGTGGTAAAGGTTTTACTCGTCAAAACCACTTAACGACACACATGATAGTCCACACAGGGGATTATCAATTTAACTGCTCAGTCTGTGGTAAAGGTTTTACTCGTCAAGACCACTTAACGACACACATGATAGTCCACACAGGAGATAAACCATTTTCTTGCTCAGTCTGTGGTAAAGGTTTTGGTCATAAACACACATTGAAGACACACATGATAGTCCACACAAGAGAGACACAAATTAATTGCCCAGTCTGTGGTAAAGGTTTTGGTCTTAAAGGAAACTTGAAGGCACACATGATAGTCCACACAGGAGATAAAGAATTTAAGTGCTCTCTCTGTGGTAAAGGTTTTGGTCATAAAGGAGACTTGAAGAGACACATGATAGTCCACACAGGAGATAAACAATTTAATTGCTCACTCTGTGGTAAAAGTTTTGGTCGTAAAGAAGAATTGAAGAGACACATGGTAGTCCACACAGGAGATAAACAATTTTCTTGCTCAGTCTGTGGTAAAGGTGTTGGTCATAAAGGGGACTTGAAGAGACACATGATAGTCCACACAGGAGATAAACCATTTACTTGCTCAGTCTGTGGTAAAGGTTTTACTTATAAAGACAGCTTGAAGAAACACATGATAGTCCAACACACAAGTTAAACAATTTAATTGCTCAGTCTGTCTGTGGTAAAGGCTTTGGTTGTGAAGGAGACTTGAAGAGACACATTTTGGGGCAGCTGTAGCTCAGGAGGTAGAGTGGGTCGTCCATTAATCGCTTTGGATAAAGGAGGTTGGTGGTTCGATTCCCACCTCCTCCAGTCTGCATGTCAAAGTGTCCTTGGGCAAGATACTGAACACCAAATTGCTGTGAATGTACCTACTGATTGTAAAGCGCTATATAAATGCAGGCCATTTACCATTTTACATGAAAATCCACACAAAAGACTAAACGTTTAGTTCAAGGTTCCATGGAAAATCTGGAAAAGTCATGGGATTTCAAAATCTTGTTTTCCAGGCCTGGAAAGTAAAATCCTTGAAAGTGTAAGAATAAAAGTCATGAAATGTGTAATGAAATTGTTACAGTAATATTCCCGTGGATAACCTTCCATGTAATGTAAAATAACTGCAAATTTATTCTCTGTAGCTGTTGACGTAACGTAGCTCACGTCTATGTCTAATAATTATGTCTATTTTAGTACTTCTTGTATATATGTGTATGTATATACAATTATGTATTTAGAACACGGCTCTCTTGAATACTCGATTCTGATTGGTCAATCAACAAGATTCACCGGTCATTATTTCTCGACAACCGACCGCTGCTCTGCCACACCTGGATTAATCAGTTGATAAGAGCTTTTTGTCAGCAAACACTACTAATTAGGCCAACCAGTTGCAGCTGTGGTGTCTTGTGTGCCAATTACGAATGAAACCGCTTTGTCGTTGAAAACGCTATTAAAAAATCTATTTGAATAATTATTTTTGTCAGATTATTGAATGATTTAGTTGTAGGCCGTGTTCTAAGCGGGATAATGTATATTGAGGCGGTGATTACTGGAAATAATGACCTTCAGGTGAATCATTAAGCCCTCCGCTGCGCGTCGGGCTCAATCATCACCTGTCGGTCATTATTTCCCCTGTAATCACCGCCTCAATATACATTATCCCTTACATATATACCGGTATATATTAATATCTTTATCTTTATGTAAAATTGAAATTCCTGTTTTAGTCAACAGCTTCCATGATGCAGTGACACTAAAGACCAATATAAAGAGCAGCTGTGTCCTATTTGTCCATAGTAATAATTTCTGGTATTGATTCAGAGTCACATTACATGGAAATTCTATTATCGATCATTAAAAAGTCATGGAAACCTTTTCAAAATGTATCCGTGAAAATGTAATCCCATCCAAGACCCCATGCCTGACGTCACGGGCTGATCAGGTAATACAGATATGACGACCTCTCTCTTAGCTCGAAATTTGGTATGGAAACCTCACTACTAATTTTAGCAGTTTCGTATAGCTGTATAATTTTGCATTTTGTACTTTATTCTACTTCAGCACATTTTGAAGCCAGCCAGCAATAACATTTCACTGCACACACCTGATGATGGAATATGTGACAAATGAACTTTCATTTGATCTATTATGTTATGAAGCCACCTGCATGGTTGCTAATTGTATTGATTAAATACATTTATTTATGAAATAAACAAGATTCTTCTGTTCCCCAGACTCCACTTAAAGGAAAGATCGAGTCAGTGCATCTGTACATCTCCTTTATTATAACCTATATGCAATGTTGCCTCACTGCTACAGGAAACCATGTCATCTTTTGTTCTTCAGCTAGATTTTTGAATTGTGTTTCTCTTTCTGCAATTAGCTTTGGCAAGTCTAAATGAGAGGGAAGAGAGTTGTCAGTGAATAGAGACAGAACAGACAAAACACCAGGGAAAAAGCAAAAGGATAAGATTTTCTGGAAAATCATTCAAATAGAATACTGAAAATGCAAAGGTTTCCATCAATGGGCCATAGGGCCAATCACCATTGTGTTAACTCAGTCTGCGATAGTGACATAACAGAGATTTATTCACATGAAAACCTTTGAAGTGATCACTTCCAAAAACATTTGATTTTAATTACATTCCTTGTACTTGTTCTGTCAATTGCTGAATTTACCCAAGGGGATCAATCAAGTGCTATCTTATCTTTATCTTAAGACCTGCGTATAAAATATTTTGTATATACATGTATAATTGCCTGAGGAAGACCTACGTGGTTGAAACGCGTTGCGTTTTGTCTGCCCGTATAACTTTGAAGATATATTCTGATTTGTAACTGCCTGTACACAGATATATTACTTCGCATTAAATATTGCTATATAAAAATACTCCTAGTAGCTCCACCGTTTTTTCAATTTGAATACTTTTGCCTTTTGAGCTGCTTGGGTCCACACTTTCATTGATTTCCGTATATACATGTATGTCATCAAGAAATGTTGACTCATGAATTTCCGATAACATCTCCCACTTAAATGTACAGAGAATTTCAAAGTGCTTTCAAAGTTGACTATTCCTGCTGCTCTCTCTGCCTCTCTTAAATGCTACATGGTCCCACGACTCATCATCCAGCATCACTTAATAAAGAAGCCTCTATTGTGGTTCAGAGCTTCTGTCAGCCTGGCTTGCATCTTCTCCTTAGTTGAGTATAAGGGCAGGTCCAGAATAGAGTGGCATGTAAGAGCCTCAGGGAAATGCTGCTGGGTGAAGTGGGACAGGACTCGAACCCTCATCCGGACCTGGTCCATGCCCAGAATAGGTACCCTGTCACAACCAGTCAGGAACACTAGAGAAAGAAACATTGACAGGTGTTTATAACAGAAAATAGAAAAGTATTCATGAACTGGTTATAGCTTGAATCACCATTGTTATATCAATCAGTGATCGAGATCTGCAAAACAAGCATTTATTTATTATATGAAAACGTCAAGAATGACGTTTGATTGGTGTCTGCAGAAGTAAGTGACAGCACTTCCAGTGCTTTTGTAGAATGAACAAAGATCATTTTCTCAGCTACAGTGGTAAGCAAATTATTATGTCAGTGAAGTTGACCTTATTTCATCCTATTGTAGATATTTGTGTGAAATCTTGTCATAATTAGCGTATGAATTCTTGAGTTATGGGCAAAAACGTGAGGTCGCAGTGACCTTGACCGTTGACCACCAAACTGTGTGAACTGTCGCCGTTTTTTAAATGTAAACAGAGTCGGCCGGTTAGAGTCAGACACTCAAGCCTCACAAAGCTCACGCTCCATAGGGTTCCCCATTGTAACTTGCCACCGTGACTCGGTTTGTTGACCAAAATGCTACTCGACTGATCCCTCATATAGGCTACAGCTGAAACAATATGCCAAAATAATCCTTCATAGGAACCTCTCACCAAAACATGCAATATCCTGGTTGCTGAAGTGGTGCCCCCTCTGGTCGTTCGGGGTGCCTGTTCGGAGGGAGGGGAACTCGTTGGAATATCCTCCCATGTGCTATTCGTGCATTCCTTTATAACTGGGGACTGGTAATCTTACGACTTCAAAGGTCATGAGCTGGGCGGTGACGTCATCAGAGCTGGTATGTCCCATTCCAAACTCGTAGGAGTCTCAGCAGCCCCAACCTCAAAAATCCAAGATGGCTGCGCCGCGCAACAACAGTAGTAGTATAATCGTAGTAATGTTGTTTAGCACTTCTGTTTTGTTTGTGTCTCATTACATCAGCTGTACACACAGCACTGCCTAACATCTATCTGTGTGGACATGAGGCTGCAGTGTTTGTATGCGCAAATTGCCGCGAAATGCCATGTTGTCAATTTTATTGCTAACAATGGCTAACAATGGCTAGCGACTGGATCTGACCAATGAACAGTGAACTTCCCAGCTCAAGTTTTCTGCAAATGGAACGCTAACAAAACGGATGTGATGTCATTTAGCCTCCACATCCCAGTTATTTTGCGATAAAGGAACGCACCATATTACTGTTATTGCGCGGATCAGCCATCTTGGATTTTTTACGTCGGGCTGCTGAGGCTCCTACCAGTTTGGAATGGGAAATACCAGCTCTAGTGACATCACGTCCCAGCTCATGAACTTTGAACCGGTAAGATTACCAGTTCCCAGTTATAAAGGAATGCACGATATGTCCTACCAGTGAAGCTTCCCCTGTCAGGTGAAAAGAAGTGGCTGGCTAATGTTGTCTTGGAGGAAGCATGGAGCCAGTTTCGGCTCTCCCCAGATCGGCAGAGGGTGGAGCAGCAACCAGGATAAATAAATAAAAATGAGCACTAATGGGGAGTAAAAATATAAGAAAAAATCGGGGTGGGGGGTGGGGGGGGGGTGTATTAAAAAAAACATGCTGATTGGATGTTTCTGTCTCTCATTCAAGTTAAATAAAAGATAGCGGTATATGATCTTCTTATCTAAGTAAAGTAGCCTACTTAAACAACACCATGGTATGTGTGCATGTGCCCCCCACTCCCCAAAACTACCGAGCTTGGCTTGCTTTCTTCGGTGCCGCCCGCAAGACACTCTTGGATAACGTCTCATACTCCAGTCCGGTAGGTGGCGGTAATGCACCTCTAAGATGGTTACCAACCGTCAATCAAATCAGAAGAAGAAGAAGAAGAAGAAGAAGAAGAAGAAGAAGAAGAAGAAGAAGAAGAAGAAGAAGAAGAAGAAGAAGAAGAAGAAGAAGAAGAAGAAGAAGAAGAATGGGAACACGCTGTCTGTTCTTGCGTTAGCAGTTTAACTCAGAGGAAGAAGAAGAAGACTCATGGTTCTCAATGGTTTAGCTGTGAAGCTAACGTTAGCTGTAAAGCTAGTGGAGCTTTGAAGGATAACGTTTGTAAAGTTCAGGAGGAAAAGTTCCTTTGACCGTGTAAAAACGAAAATGTCTAAAGTCCAGAAGCTGAGAGCTGTGGTGAAGCAGCGTCTAACTGCGGCTGTTGAAGATAAACTGCTGGACGCTGTGCGGTTACACAGAGAAGCCTTGCAACCAGACCTCCAGCAGCTGTTGGTAGAAGAGGATCCCGCTGAGCAGCAGGAGTGGAGCCCCAGTCTGCACCAGGAGGACCAAGAGCCCCCACAAATTAAAGAGGAACTCTGCATCGGCCAGGAGGACCCAGAGCCCCCAAACATGAAAGAGGAACAGGAGGACCCAGATCATCCACACATGAAAGAGGAACAGGAGGAACTATGGACCAGTCAGGAGGGAGAGCAGCTTCAGGAGGACCCAGAGACCCCACACATTAAAGAGGAACAGGAGGGAGAGCAGCTTCAGGAGGACCCAGAGCACCCACACATTAAAGAGGAACAGGAGGAACTATGGACCAGTCAGGAGGGAGAGCAGCTTCAGGAGGACCCAGAGACCCCACACATTAAAGAGGAACAGGAGGAACTATGGACCAGTCAGGAGGGAGAGCAGCTTCAGGAGGACCCAGAGCTCCCACACATTAAAGAGGACCAGGAGGACCCAGAGCACCCACACATTAAAGAGGAACAGGAGGAGCTCTGGACCAGTCAGGAGGCAGAACAGCTTCAAGGGCTGGGGGAGGCTCATATCACCAAGTTCCGATTCACTGCTGTCCCTGTGAAGAGTGAATATGAGGAGGAGAAACCTCAGCCCTCACAACTTCATCAAAGCCAGTCTGAGGAGGACAGAGAGGGAGAGCCTTTAGCCAGCTGCTCCTCAACTGAACAGATGAAAACAGAAGCTGATGAAGAGGACTGTGGAGTATCAGAACCAGCCAGGAACTTATATCTTATATACTTATATCCAGCTAGTAATTTACAACCAACTAGTGATGACAAAACTTCAGACTCTTCTGAGACTGAAGACAACGATGAGACATGGATGGAAAATAGTGAATCCCAGTCAGGTTTATACTCACAGAAAAACAGTGAAGTTCTTAGGAAGAAACACTTCAGCTGCTCAGTTTGTGGTAAAATATTTGGTGATGAAGCACACTTGAAGAGACACATGATAGTCCACACAGGAGATAAACAATTGAATTGCTCAGTCTGTGGTAAAGGTTTTGTTCGTAAAGGAAACTTGACGAGACACATGATAGTCCACACAGGAGATAAACAATTTAATTGCTCAGTCTGTGGTAAAGGTTTTACTCGTAAACACCAGTTGAAGGCACACATGATAGTCCACACAGGAGATAAACCATTTTCTTGCTCAGTCTGTGGTAAAGGTTTTGGTCAAAAAGGAAACTTGAAGGCACACATGATAGTCCACACAGATAAACCATTTTCTTGCTCAGTCTGTGGTAAAGGTGTTGGTCATAAAGGGGACTTGAAGAGACACATGATAATCCACACAGGAGATAAACCATTTACTTGCTCAGTCTGTGGTAAAGGTTTTGGTGATAAAGGAAACTTGAAGGCACACATGATAGTCCACACAGGAGATAAAGAATTTAAGTGTTCTCTCTGTGGTAAAGGTTTTGGTCATAAAGGGGACTTGAAGAGACACATGATAGTCCACACACAGGAGATAAACAATTTCATTGCTCACTCTGTGGTAAAGGTTTTACTCGTAAAGACAGCTTAAAGAAACACATGATAGTCCAACACACGAGTTAAACAATTTAATTGCTCAGTCTGTCTGTGGTAAAGGCTTTGGTTGTGAAGGAGACTTGAAGAGACACATTTTGGGGCAGCTGTAGCTCAGGAGGTAGAGTGGGTCGTCCATTAATCGCTTTGGATAAAGGAGGTTGGTGGTTCGATTCCCACCTCCTCCAGTCTGCATGTCAAAGTGTCCTTGGGCAAGATACTGAACACCAAATTGCTGTGAATGTACCTACTGATTGTAAAGCGCTATATAAATGCAGGCCATTTACCATTTTACATGAAAATCCACACAAAAGACTAAACGTTTAGTTCAAGGTTCCATGGAAAATCTGGAAAAGTCATGGGATTTCAAAATCTTGTTTTCCAGGCCTGGAAAGTAAAATCCTTGAAAGTGTAAGAATAAAAGTCATGAAATGTTGTGTAATGAAATTGTTACAGTAATCTTCCCGTGGATAACCTTCCATGTAATGTAAAATAACTGCAAATTTATTCTCTGTAGCTGTTGACGTAACGTAGCTCACGTCTATGTCTAATAATTATGTCTATTTTAGTACTTCTTGTATATATGTGTATGTATATACAGAATATGTATTTAGAACATGGCTCTCTTGAATACTCGATTCTGATTGGTCAATCAACAAGATTCACCGGCCATTATTTCTCGACAACCGACCGCTGCTCTGCCACACCTGGATTAATCAGTTGATAAGAGCTTTTTGTCAGCAAACACTACTAATTAGGCCAACCATTTGCAGCTGTGGTGTCTTGTGTGCCAATTACGAATGAAACCGCTTTGTCGTTGAAAACGCTATTAAAAAATCTATTTGAATAATTATTTTTGTCAGATTATTGAATGATTTAGTTGTAGGCCGTGTTCTAAGTGGGATAATGTATATTGAGGCGGTGATTACTGGAAATAATGACCTTCAGGTGAATCATTAAGCCCTCCGCTGTGCGTCGGGCTCAATCATCACCTGTCGGTCATTATTTCCCCTGTAATCACCGCCTCAATATACATTATCCCTTACATATATACCGGTATATATTCATATCTTTATCTTTATGTCAAATTGAAATTTTCTGGTATTGATTCAGAGTCACATTACATGGAAATTCTATTATCGATCATTAAAAAGTCATGGAAACCTTTTCAAAATGTATCCGTGAAAATGTAATCCCATCCAAGACCCCATGCCTGACGTCACGGGCTGATCAGGTAATACAGATATGACGACCTCTCTCTTAGCTCGAAATTTGGTATGGAAACCTCACTACTAATTTTAGCAGTTTCGTATAGCTGTATAATTTTGCATTTTGTACTTTATTCTACTTCAGCACATTTTGAACCCAGCCAGCAATAACATTTCACTGCACACACCTGATGATGGAATATGTGACAAATTAACTTTCATTTGATCTATTATGTTATGAAGCCACCTGCATGGTTGCTAATTGTATTGATTAAATACATTTATTTATGAAATAAACAAGATTCTTCTGTTCCCCAGACTCCACTTAAGGAAAGATCGAGTCAGTGCATCTGTACATCATCTTTATTATAACCTATATATAATGTTGCCTCACTGCTACAGGAAACCATGTCATATTTTGTTCTTCAGCTAGATTTTTGAATTGTGTTTCTCTTTCTGCAATTAGCTTTGGCAAGTCTAAATGAGAGGGAAGAGAGTTCTCAGTGAATAGAGACAGAACAGACAAAACACCAGGGAAAAAGCAAAAGGATAAGATTTTCTGGAAAATCATTCAAATAGAATACTGAAAATGCAAAGGTTTCCATCAATGGGCCATAAGGTCAATCACCATTGTGTTAACTCAGTCTGCGATAGTGACATAAGAGAGATTTATTCACATGAAAACCTTTGAAGTGATCACTTCCAAAAACATTTGATTTTAATTACATTCCTTTTACTTGTTCTGTCAATTGCTGAATTTACCCAAGGGGATCAATCAAGTGCTATCTTATCTTTATCTTAAGACCTGCGTATAAAATATTTTGTATATACATGTATGTCATCAAGAAATGTTGACTCATGAATTTCCGATAACATCTCCCACTTAAATGTACAGAGAATTTCAAAGTGCTTTCAAAGTTTACTATTCCTGCTGCTCTCTCTGCCTCTCTTAAATGCTACATGGTCCCACGACTCATCATCCAGCATCACTTAAAGAAGCCTCTATTGTGGTTCAGAGCTTCTGTCAGCCTGGCTTGCATCGTCTCCTTAGTTGAGTATAAGGGCAGGTCCAGAATAGAGTGGCATGTAAGAGCCTCAGGGAAATGCTGCTGGGTGAAGTGGGACAGGACTCGAACCCTCATCCGGACCTGGTCCATGCCCAGAATAGGCACCCTGTCACAACCAGTCAGGAACACTAGAGAAAGAAACAATGACAGGTGATTATAACAGAAAATAGAAAAGTATTCATGAACTGGTTATAGCTTGAATCACCATTGTTATATCAATCAGTGATCAAGATCTGCAAAACAAGCATTTATTTATTATATGAAAACGTCAAGAACGACGTTTGATTGGTGTCTGCAGAAGTAAGTGACAGCACTTCCAGTGCTTTTGTAGAATGAACAAAGATCATTTTCTCAGCTACAGTGGTAAGCAAATTATTACGTCAGTGAAGTTGACCTTATTTCATCCTATTGTAGATATTTGTGTGAAATTTTGTCATAATTAGCGTATGAATTCTTGAGTTATGGGCAAAAACGTGAGGTCGCAGTGACCTTGACCTTTGACCACCAAACTCTATACAGCTCATCCTTGAGTCCAAGTGGATGTTTATGCCGAATTTGAAGAAATTCCCTCCAAGCGTTCCTGAGATATTGCATTAATCAGAATAGGACGGACAGACAGCGAGGTCACAGTGACCTTGAACTTTGACTTTTGACCATCAAAATCTATTAAGTTCATTCTTGAGTCCAAGTGGACGCTTGTGCCAAATTTGAAGAAATTCCCTCAAGTCGTTCCTGAGATACCGCATTAACGAGAATTGGATGGATGGACAACCCGAAAACATGCCTTTGGCCACGGCTGCCGCAGGCAGAGGCATAAAGGTTCATGGTAAGAGCACTTGTGACATGTAAAACTGTAATATTAGGCAAAGAACTTACAAAGGAAAGCTTTCTTCTGATCTTCAGTCAGCTCCTCAAAAACGTCCCAGAACATCAGTATGGTGGGGTGGCGGTCATGGTACCCCTCTTCATAAACCGTGTTCTAATTACAGATGACACATTGAAACAGACATCGTTACCATCTAATCTAAACCAAACTCTTGAGTACATGAATATGCAGTAAATCAAGTGCAGTTTGGATGAATGTTCAAACCAGTTGCATACCTGTTTCAGCTTTGCCCAGTCGTAGGTCTCTTTGCCCACAATGAGTCCCTTCAACTCCTCTGGTCTGAGCAGCTCCACCACGTCCAGGTCACACACCGTGAAGAAACCCCGCCTGAACTCCTCAAACACCTCCTCCACTGATGCGTTGAAGCCGTGATTCACGTAGGCATCCACAAACTCCTTCCTGTTTAGCAGAGTGGAGTTTTAGTTCTACAAACACTTCTCAGATCTGCTCTGGAAGCAGAAATAATATCACTGGGGGAGCCAAAGAACCAAGAGCCAAAGTTTCTGATAAAAATAAAAATGTTGATGACTTTTTTCATTCATTCATGATCTTGGGAGGTCAGCAGGAAGCTAGGCTTACCTAGATAGCTAGGCTAGAATGGCTAGTTTGAACAGCTAAGCTAATAAAGGAAGTTATGGTCGACAGTATCAAACACCTTTTTAAGGTCAAATGGCAAATCTGGTCTGATTTCTTCGTATTCATGAATTATTATTATTATTATTATTATTAAGTTTTCATATTCTTACTTATTTTGACTTGTCACCGGCTTTCCAGGATTTTGGGGATCAAGTTCAATCACTGTCCCATCCCAGACAACCTGTTACAATTAGCAAGGAAAAGATACTGACATCGCTGCAAGACATTTGGACACGATGATGCATGATTGGTTGGATATTTGAAGTAGGATAAATGGGACACATTTTAGGACAGAAGTTAAGATTAAATACATACCGAAAAATCCAAGTCCAAGTTCTCTTCTATATCATCATCCTCATAGTCTTCCAAGATGTACCGCAAACTCCTTTAAATGTGGCAAAACAAATAATCCATCAAAAGAAAGGTTTTAAAAAACTTGGAGAAACAATATTTTCCAGTACATTATGACCTCTCTCATGCATCAGCATGTCAAACCACAAATTTGTTTTACTTAAATTTAGGTGAATTTACACTTACTTTCCCACATCTGTGCTGAATTCTATCATATCTTCCAGTGAAGGCTCCACATTGAGCAGCTTTTTGAACAGAGCCATTGGGAAGGGTAAGTGTATGATATTCTGGTTGTATAAGGCCAATCCACAGAGAATCCCAAACAGGAAGTACTTCTCTTCCCCCAATGTTGCCTGCGCCTGTTATTGATGATGAAACGCATAGTATTAGGCAGTGAAGGTCATGAATCTTGAATTTGTCTTCATGATTTGTCATGGTTCCACGTACATTTTTCAAACTCAAAATTCTTCCACTTTTAATTAGCAGCTGCAGCAGGAAATCAAAGTAAACTGAATCCTTAGTCTCTGTTTCAAATGTGATTAGCCTGTATGAAAATCAAAAATCTTACTTGGGAGGGGAACCATGCCAGTGTTTTGGAGTCATTGTACATAAACATCCCAGATTCAGTTGACATCACCTCATGAAACAAGTGGTGAAAAAAGTCTTTTTTGTAGACATTCGTGGGGGTTGAGTCCCCATCAAAATAGACCTGAGAGACAAAAAGGTAGGTACAACTTAATCCTGTTAAAAATAGCAGCTATCCTCCTAAGTTCCTATATGAAGGAAACCCCCCAAAATAGTAGCTATTAAAGACTAACTACACAACAACACCGCCTTTTAGATTGAATTTGGCAATGCTATGGTGTTATATACCGTACTCAGGGGTGTAGTGGTACATAAGGTGTAAACTGCATTTACCCTAATCTACGCCCCTGTATTCACCTTATCATTTGCCCATATCAGGACGCTTCTGCATAACGTCATTTTGTAATTGTTATTCCGTTTTATACCCGGAAGTAGATTACTCCCACCTTTATTATTTTTAGACTTGCCAAAAAGCTATTTTCAAGCAAAAATAAATAAATAATAATAATTATATATATATATATCTATATTAGATATAGATATAGATATTACTTTTTAATATTTTTTCAGATGAGAACATAACATTCCAAATATGTGACCAGTTTATCAGAATAATTGGACATTTTTAACGAGCAGCGAGGAGTGCTGGCTGTGTGACCGGTCGGACTAGCTACGTGAGCAGGGTCTGAGAGCAGGTCACGTGGGGGCTGGGTTTACCCAGGCTAGGACTAGCTAGTATCTGTCAACCCCTACTGTACTGGCAGTGAGAAAACACTGTCGACACGCTTTTGTAACGAACGTTAAATGCCGACCGGGTACAGCCATTGGCTCCTCGCAGCAGTAACGCTATGAGCATGTAACTGAAGTTGGCCGCAGTGTAGCTGATGAATGTTGCCAAACTTAATTCATAGTTTACAGTTTATCGATGTTTGCGTCTGACACGGAAGAGAAAAAGTGGGTGGGGCAACATAAGGTGAATACACTACTCATAGTCACAATTGCGTAATTATTTACCACAAGTGGCTTCTTTAAGTCACTGTGATCAGCATCACCCAGCTGTTCAAAGGTGCCTTCCAGAAGTGACGCTCGTTTCAGCTTCAACTCAAAGTGTGTATCGAAGTCCGGCACCAAAAGCCATCCAAAAGGCCCAATGAAGAGATTCATCCTTTCATCCATCAATTCGATCTGCAAAACAAGATTTCATTTTCTATTATTACATCCACCAACGGAGGTGGACAGGGGTTATTTTTTCGGCCCATGGTGTGTTTGTGTGTAGCGTATTGAAAAATGTTACCAACTGATTTGTTGGCGATTTCCTCAGGATTCTGACTGTACTGTATATACAGTCTTGATTTTGTGAGGCACATTTCAAGACTTAAGTTACCCTTCTGAGTGCAGCATTGATGTCAAAAATGGTTTTCTTGCATTGCAGATTCATCACAAATGGGAAGCAGCAAAGGATAGCAGGCTCATCATTCACATCCTTAAGAAAGAAAGATCATCACAAGTTGTTGACAAAAATATGGTATTTTTTTGCATTGCTGGGCAGTATAAATTCAAAAGTGACAGAAACAAGGCCAAAGAGAAGGAATGACATGATGGTCATGAGCTGGACTCAAACCCACGATGTTACAAGCACATGGTGTGGGCACTGTGGGCCTTAGCTCACTTATCTATGGAGTAACCAATGTTGAAACTACAGTTTTATCTGCACGTGTTTTTTTTTTTTACCTGGTTTTGTGACCTTGAACGCAGAAGGTGCAGATCCTCACCAAGAAATACTGCGTCGAATGTCATCTCCAGACAAAAGATGCTTTCCACGATTCTCCGAGGTCCTACAATCCTATTATTGGCCTGTAAAACAAGTAAATTAAAATGTGCTAATTTGGTAAAAGGTTAAATTTGTAATGACATTTTGTAATATGGGAGAGTAGGATTACATTCAGTGCTGTTTGAAAAAATGACAATCGACACTAACGTTGTATAGACATTGAAGGACTTGTAGGACGGCTTTGACTCCATTTCTGCGAGGAACAGTCATGTGATTAGTGGTTACGATCAGTGACAGCGCCTGCTTCCACACCTTCACATACATGACCATGGTGGAGGGCTTCAGGGAGGACCACCAATCCCCTGTGGAATAGAACATACAGACATTTGCAACCTGCAATGTCACTATTCAGTCAGTAACACATTTATATTTAGATGTTTAGAAACATTACGGATAGCTTTCTGTCCGTTGGATTTGTTGTGGGACTTCAACTTGGTGAGAGTGGCAGAAGTTAGGAAACTACAGCTTTGCGCAGAAGTCATAACGGAGCTACTTCATAGAAAAAAGAAGAAACAGACTATACAAACTAGAGGGCACTCAGTAGAGTGCATACCTCCACCAAGCTTCCTACAAAGTTTTGTGGTGTTACGTGAGGCGCCTTTTTGTGATTGGCCACATCCATTGCCACACCCCCTTTTGGCCAGTGGGCGTGGAAAGGTAATCAAGTTGGCCCATGACCTACATTTCCACAAAGCTCCATGCAAAGCCGTGCACAACTTTTTGAGATATCCAGCAGAAAACCAGATAGACAAACAAACAGGGGCCAAAACGTGACCTAGGACAGTACCTAGGACCTGGAGGCTGGCAGCAGGAATAGGACAGTACCTAGGACCTGGAGGCTGGCAGCTGGAAGTCTTAAATAGGACAGTACCTAGGACCTGGAGGCTGGCAGCAGGAAGTCTTAAATAGGACAGTACCTAGGACCTGGAGGCTGGCAGCAGGAAGTCTTAAATAGGACAGTACCTAGGACCTGGAGGCTGGCAGCTGGAAGTCTTAAATAGGACAGTACCTAGGACCTGGAGGCTGGCAGCAGGAAGTCTTAAATAGGACAGTACCTAGGACCTGGAGGCTGGCAACAGGAAGTCTTAAATAGGACAGTACCTAGGACCTGGAGGCTGGCAGCAGGAAGTCTTAAATAGGACAGTACCTAGGACCTGGAGGCTGGCAGCAGGAAGTCTTAAATAGGACAGTACCTAGGACCTGGAGGCTGGCAGCAGGAAGTCTTAAATAGGACAGTACCTAGGACCTGGAGGCTGGCAGCAGGAAGTCTTAAATAGGACAGTACCTAGGACCTGGAGGCTGGCAGCTGGAAGTCTTAAATAGGACAGTACCTAGGACCTGGAGGCTGGCAGCAGGAAGTCTTAAATAGGACAGTACCTAGGACCTGGAGGCTGGCAGCAGGAAGTCTTAAATATGACAGTACCTAGGACCTGGAGGCTGGCAACAGGAAGTCTTAAATAGGACAGTACCTAGGACCTGGAGGCTGGCAGCAGGAAGTCTTAAATAGGACAGTACCTAGGACCTGGAGGCTGGCAGCAGGAAGTCTTAAATAGGACAGTACCTAGGACCTGGAGGCTGGCAGCAGGAAGTCTTAAATAGGACAGTACCTAGGACCTGGAGGCTGGCAGCAGGAAGTCTTAAATAGGACAGTACCTAGGACCTGGAGGCTGGCAGCAGGAAGTCTTAAATAGGACAGTACCTAGGACCTGGAGGCTGGCAGCAGGAAGTCTTAAATAGGACAGTACCTAGGACCTGGAGGCTGGCAGCAGGAAGTCTTAAATAGGACAGTACCTAGGACCTGGAGGCTGGCAGCAGGAAGTCTTAAATAGGACAGTACCTAGGACCTGGAGGCTGGCAGCAGGAAGTCTTAAATAGGACAGTACCTAGGACCTGGAGGCTGGCAGCAGGAAGTCTTAAATAGGACAGTACCTAGGACCTGGAGGCTGGCAGCTGGAAGTCTTAAATAGGACAGTACCTAGGACCTGGAGGCTGGCAGCAGGAAGTCTTAAATAGGACAGTACCTAGGACCTGGAGGCTGGCAGCAGGAAGTCTTAAATAGGACAGTACCTAGGACAGTACCTAGGACCTGGAGGCTGGCAGCAGGAAGTCTTAAATAGGACAGTACCTAGGACCTGGAGGCTGGCAGCAGGAAGTCTTAGCATGGCAGCGGCGACTGCCTCAGGAAGCTCTGTGCTCTGCTGCACTTTGTGTTTCTGGATCACATGGAGGAGCTCCGTCAGAAGCAGGTAGATCCTCAGTCCCTCCACTCCCACTGGGCTCCCACCAAGGGAGGGAAGCAGTGTCGTCATGACAACATCCTCCACCTGGTGTTTCCAAAAGGGTTGGCAAGAGTCATTCACTGCTGTGTGTGTGTGTGTGTGTGTGTGTGTGTGTGTGTGTGTGTGTGTGTGTGTGTGTGTGCGTGTGTGTGTGTGTGTGTGTCTGGTGTAGTGTAACAGCTAAACTACGCAGCATGCGTAACATTTGCGTATCCAACTTGTCGCGGTTCAGTTACAGCACGGTATTTTAAGCTGCTACATCAGGTAGGCGTTTTTGTTCTGCTGATGTCTGCTGGTTGTGTTGCGTCTATCTACATTTTACCTTGCGGGTGAATGAACACAATTACTAGTTTTGCTTCTTTTTCCACAAATACCTACAATTGTACTGTGATTATGGGCACATTATAGGCATAATTTAGTCACTTTTTTAAGAGTGTACAGTAAGTCTACTGCGTAGTCATTATGCAGTTACATAAATATTCACAGTGCTACATTTGAATGGGCTGAATTATTCAGAAACACGTGGAAGGGGAAAGGAATTTTGATTGTGCAATCTCTTGAATACATGTTGTTTATAATGGTTTTAGATAGTTTTGAATGATGATAATAATGACACCATCCAAAATGTAATGGACGTGAGTTAAACAGAATACATTGTTTACATTGGATGTCCTATAGCTTTTGGAGGCAAAGTAATCCAAAATCATCCAAAGTAATGACATATTTTTTTGTAGTTTGAGTATTCCGGTGGATTACATTACTTATTCAACTTTATAGCAGCTAATTGGCAAGATGTAATGGATTACAGTAAGTAAAGTAATCTTCCCGACATTCCTAGATCATTCAAACAGGTCAGTTCAGTACCTTTGCCAGCACTCTGTCATTCTCCACCAGTTTCCGGAAAGCACGGCGTGCAAGTGACAAGTTCAGGCCAGAGTACGTCGGTGAGGTCTGGAAATGCTTATCGTTGCTGATGAAAGAAATAACAGGAAAGTAAATGGACAGTAATGATGTATCAGCTACTCAACTTTAGAAGTGACCAGTGTTGGGCAAGTTACTTTCAAAATGTAATATACTACATATTACTAGTTACTTTAATTTGAAAGTAATAAGTTACTTTACAATATTACTGTCTGTGTAGAGTAACGTGTTACTTATTACACTACTTTTGCATTACTTTCACCAAAATAACTGCAGTAACAGAATGACATCGCTGGCCCAGAACCATCCCCAAAAATAATTTAAACTGTCTTGAAGTCAGTGTTTTTGTCATCTATAGTGGTTATTTGCATAAAAACACGCAATTTGATTAGGAAATTATTGTATCTTTATTTAAATATGTGATTTGATTTTAAAAAATGTAGCTCAATTTTTTTACTTGTGTTACTTGACAAAGTAAGAGGTATGCTGGAATCATATTGGGAATAACTTATATTACTCAGTTACTGCTAAAAGTAATATATTACATGTAATATATTACTTTTGTAATGAGTTACTGGAAGTGACAGCCATGTATAGAAGCATCGCTTTTACCTTCTTTCGAGGAAGCTTTTGTTCACACAGGATGCAGAGGAAAACATCCTTTTGATTTCCCTGTAACAACGTGTAACACTTTCATTGAGTACAACATAACTGAGGAAGTTTTGGATCAAAATGACGAAATCCAGTCATAGTATTAATAAAATACCAGGCTATGCAACAAACCAAGTACATTTTGAGAACTATAACTACTTCATTGTATTACACTTACTTTTGTGTCTTTTTCCATGACTTTGAATTGCATTCAGAGACCCATTTGTCGATCACATGATCTAGAGACTGCTGTGTCACATGATCCATACCGCCACTGTTTGACGCCTCATGAACTTCCTGCAAAGAAAAAAGTTGAAGTTACTGTTTTGAAAAATTTAAATAAAATAAAATAAAATAAAATAAAATAAAATAAAATAAAATAAAATAAAATAAAATAAAAGACTGTACATGCATTAAACCTACTTGTAATCATTATGGCTTGCATGTAACTGCATTGGTACCTCATTAAAAGTGCACATTGCGACAGAAAAGTTTCCTCCTGCGTAGATGTTTCCAATTTTGTGACCATCAATGGTTTCTGGAATAGTGACACAGTATATATTGACATTCAGCTAAATAGTTGTATTTCATTGTCATTATTCAACTCTGTCACTATAGAGAAATATTCACCCTGTGCCAGTTGAACTGGTAGTGGCACAGACTGGTGACTCCCCTCTCCACGTCCCAGCTGCCCTTGCTCTCCACAGCCGAAGGAGTAGACCCTCCTGGAGACCGTTAACGCTAATGTGTGATGTCTGTTTGAAAGGAAACAGCATTTTTAATGTCAACAGAAACAGTGGGATGCTTTGACCTGCTACTTTTCAGGGTCATGTTTTCATTAGAACAGAGAGCAGTCATTCTTTTCACTTTTTTTGGCAGCTTCTCAGAATCAGAATCAGAATCAGAATCAGCTTTATTGGCCAAGTATGTACACATACAAGGAAATTGGCTCCGGTTCGCTTAACTCTCAATATACTCACACAAAAGAAAAAGAAAAAGTATGATCAGGCTAAAACAAACAAGAATCGCAAAGGATAATTAAACATTAACTACTATATACAATGCAATAATAATAATAAGTGTATGAAAGAGTGTCTATTTTGAAAGTGTGTGTGTGTGTGAAAGGAATATACAGTATATATGGATATATACAGTTATGGGCAGTTATTATAGGCTAGTGAATTCTCCATTATGTATCTTACCGTCCACAAGCGATCTTGGTGACCTTTGCCCCCCAGAGCTCCGCAACAAGCCGAGGACGCAGTTCATCTCTGAATGAGTTGTGCCCAAGCTGCCCATATTGACCAGAGCCAAATGTGAACACTGTGCCATCCTGAAGAAGCAAGCAGACAATCGTACTGTAAAACATGGCAATAAACAGTTGCTGTTATGACAAATGACCATGATCACACCCCCCCCCCCCTGATTATCATCATTATTATTTTTTATTTACATCATGTTTTTGTTTTACATATCTGTCCCTCTATGTTATAACCCCTGGACCCATTCAGAATACATTCAGTCGTATCAGATATAAATAGCTATTTTCTTTAGTCTGAAAGGACTACTTATAAGAAATGAAATGTTTTTATTCGCCAAATGTGACAGGTTAAAGTATATTCCCAATAAAAGACTGATCTTATTATTGTCATAAAGCTTTCTTTGTCAAACCTTCATCAAAATGGCAGTATGGTCCTTTCCACAGGAAATGTAAATGGTTTTCTTCATGTCCAAACAACGAACAGGAGTTGGTGTATGTCTGTCTATATGAAATATATTGAAATTCAGTTTTGCTTGTTGTAGAAATGAAAACATTAACAAGGATTAAATATTACTAGGGTACTGCTATTGCTATTACCTTGTGTGTCTCCTAGGCCAAGCTGCCCACAGTGGTTTTTGCCCCAGGCACACACACTTCCAGAGACAGACAGGGCGAAGCTCTGGTCTCCTCCAGCACTGATCTGAACCAGGGGGTTTGCTGACAGGGAGTGGACCAGTTGGGGCGACCCGGTGCACGGCTTCTTCTTCCCCACACCTAGCTGGCCCCTGGAGTTCTGGCCCCATGTGTAGACCTGGCCACCTGCAGAGGAATTACTGTTACTTTGTGGACTCTAATGTAATGTAGGAGGCCCACTCGAGTCTGGTCTCTAATCCACTTCTCTGACATCTTGGACTTGACTTGGTCTCGAACTCTACTGGAGGTTGCCTCAACTTTTTCCTGTCCATCTTAAAATCCATAAAGATACATTTCTTTTCCAGCCAGGCATACAAAGAATTTCAGGGAGTATATAATGGTCCTCAAACTTGTATGGATTGATAAGTAATAATCCTATACATTAATTAGTTGGATGTTGAATGGTCTAGTAGTACAGAGCACCTGCAGACAGACTATATATCTAATCAAACTAATTTAGCATTATTTTTTATGTTTTGAACAACATACTACACTGTTAATTGCCTATTTCTGGTCATGATTTGGCACTTTATTTGTTCTGGTCTAGGTCTCAGCCGTGGACCTGGTCTTGGAATTGACTTTGGTTTGAATAAAGTGCTAGTATCTTCATGATGAACAAGCACAGATCTGTACAGACCTGTGCAGTGCACTGAAGCACTGTGACATCAGCTAATTCCACTAACAGGAGGTCCTACAAGGTCCTAGCATTAAGTCACACTGTTAGGACAGTGAAGACGCGTTGCTGTCTACAAATCCCCTTAAAGACTGAATGTTAAGTTTCACTTTTAGTTTTCTCACCGGGAGACTCTGTGGATTGAGTTCAATGCTGCTGGTCTGCTGTCTGTACATCTCCAAATGACAGACATGATGTGATGCATCATCAGGCACAATAGAGATGTAGTAGATGTCGATCCATTTCTACATACTGACCACATTTTGATTTTGTGCCTCTGTATGGGACACACTGACTGCTTATCTCAGTCAAAGACGCCCTCTAGAGGCCATCTGACGAAGCACATCATTTCACTAACTTCATTAACTGTCTGCCTGACTATAGTCTAACCTGAATTTGCCTTGTGACGCCCTCGGCTGCGCTGTGGGAACAATTATATTTGAATCCTTCTTTAAGCTTGCAGTTCATTGTAAACTTTACTGTACCTTTGGTCAGGGCAACTGAATGCTGGCTTCCACAAGCAACCTGAGATACTGGTATGTGAGACAAAGCCTCCAGGGGCCTGAGAGAGCAAGAGAGACACAACAACAAACGTTTACTTTTCAGACAAATGTTTTCGTGTGCTTTTCTGGGATTGACTGATTTTTTTTTTCTGGGACAGAGCAGAGGAACACATCAGATTGCCCATTTTGCACAATTGCAACAGACAATTTTGAGTCCCAGATGTTTTTTTAAGCCCTGTCTCCTTACCTAGGAGTATAAGTTGTGCCCAGACAGAGCACCTTGCCCTCTTCGGACAGCAGGGTGACTGTATCATCACCACAACTCACAGCCTGAATCTTCTCTTTACCTCTCACATTCTCTGGAGGTGCAAGACACACAGAAAAACAGCATCATTTCAAGAGCTGGTTATGGAATTCTCACTGTGTCGTCCATGCTACAATAAGAAAATGTAATGTTTTCCTCTTGCCAGGCCAATCTAACCTTGCGAGGCAGCTGGATTCCAATCTTTGTAAATAAGAAATTGTTGGAGTTGATGTTAGATAAATAGCTAATAGATAATATAGGCTATAAATTAGCTAAATACACAGAAAGAGACAGGTAGAACAACATTATGTTTTCTTTTTGTCTGTAGGCTACAGAAACAGACAAATAGGTAGGTAGCTACCTATTAAATACGTGCAAATAAAAAATATATAGCTTACTCTGTTTTCCTCTGACCCCGCTCCCATCTTGGCTCTCATGTGTGCGACTGACAAACACATTTCCATCACTTCTGATGAAAGCGACCACACTGTCGCCTACTGAAAAATCCGTGATTTGAAATCTGAGGTCGAAAAAGTTGATGCCATTTTCTGTTCTAGCGACATCTGAGCCATCGACTGTTTTCAAACGTAAATCACAACAGCTGTCCTCTCCCCACGAAAACATTGCTGATTGCTGAAGCGCCTCTCTCCCACTGTCAGGCAGCTGCTACCGCTGACTGCTTTTTAAACTGTGTGTGAGTGAGAGAAACGAAACTAAACGAAACGAAAGTGAAACTTGATTGATTGGTTAAGAATAGAAACTCATTGTTGGAGAACAAAACTTTGCCGATAATTCGGAAATGAAAGTGATGGCCGAAATAAAAACACGCTTCAGTGACGCAAAGGACTTCAGATCGGCAGAGGGTGGAGCAGGGGGTATTAAAAAAAACAAAAAAAACATGCTGATTGGATGTTTCTGTCTCTCATTCAAGTTAAATAAAAGATAGCGGTATATGATCTTCTTATCTAAGTAAAGTAGCCTACTTAAACAACACCATGGTATGTGTGCATGTGCCCCCCCACTCCCCAAAACTCCCGAGCTTGGCTTGCTTTCTTCGGTGCCGCAAGGCACTCTTGGATAACGTCTCATACTCCAGTCCGGTAGGTGGCGGTAATGCACCTCCAAGATGGTTACCAACCGCAAATCAAATCTGAAGAAGAAGAAGAAGAAGAAGAAGAAGAAGAAGAAGAAGAAGAAGAAGAAGAAGAAGAAGAAGAAGAAGAAGAAAAGAAGAAGAAGAAGAAGAAGAAGAATGGGAGTACGCTGTAGTTCTTGAACAAACGAGCGTTAGCAGTTTAACTCAGAGGAAAAAGAAGAAGACTCATGGTTCTCAATGGTTTAGCTGTGAAGCTAACGTTAGCTGTAAAGCTAGTGGAGCTTTGAAGGATAACGTTTGTAAAGTTCAGGAGGAAAAGTTCCTTTGACCGTGTAAAAACGAAAATGTCTAAAGTCAGAAGCTGAGAGCTGTGGTGAAGCAGCGTCTGCATTCCTTTATAAGTGGGGACTGGTAATCTTACGACTTCAAAGGTCATGAGTTGGGCGGTGACATCATCAGAGCTGGTATTTCCCATTCCAAACTCGTAGGAGTCTCAGCAGCCCCAACCTCAAAAATCCAAGATGGCTGCGCCGCGCAACAACAGTAGTAGTAATCGTAGTAATGTTGTTTAGCACTTCTGTTTTGTTTGTGTCTCATTAAATCAGCTGTACACACAGCACTGCCTAACATATATCTGTGTGGACATGAGGCTGCAGTGTTTGTATGCGCGAAATGCCGCGAAATGCCATGTTGTCAATTGTTATTGCTAACAATGGCTAACAATGGCTAGCCTGGCTAGCGACTGGATCTGACCAATGAACAGTGAACTTCCCAGCTCAAGTTTTCTGCAAATGGAACGCTAACAAAACGGATGTGATGTAATGTTAGCCTCCACATCCCAGTTATTTTGCGATAAAGGAACGCACCAGCCTCGGCTTCAGTGCCGCAAGGCATTCCGGGTATTGCGGTGGTGACGAAGCTCCCATGCACGAGACGAGGTAGCCTACTGCCTGTAGCGTATTATTCCCAGGTTTGCAGAACATAGTTTAATTTACAAGTAGAAGCCTCGTATGTGCGGATGATATTATCACGAATATATAAAGTGGAAACGGGGCTCCGTTAAGTTAACTCGGAGGAAGGAGAAGACTCGATGGACTCAGATGAATGGTTTAGCTGTGAAGCTAACGTTAGCTGTGAAGCTATTTATTGGAGCTTTGAAGGATAAAGTTGGTCAGTAAAGTTCAGGAGGAAAAGTTATTGTCACTGTGTGAAAATGATGAACATGTCTAAAGACCCGAAGCTGAGCGCTGTGGTGAAGCAGCGCCTAACTGTGGCTGTTGAAGATAAACTGCTGGACGCTGTGCTGTTACACAGAGAAGCCTTGCAACCAGACCTCCAGCAGCTGTTGGTAGAAGAGGATCCCGCTGAGCAGCAGGAGTGGAGTCCCAGTCTGCACCAGGAGGACCCAGAGCCCCCACAAATTAAAGAGGACCTCTGCATCGGTCAGGAGGACCCAGAGCCCCCAAACATGAAAGAGGAACAGGAGGAACTATGGACCAGTCAGGAGGGAGAGCAGCTTCAGGAGGACCCAGAGACCCCACACATTAAAGAGGAACAGGAGGGAGAGCAGCTTCAGGAGGACCCAGAGACCCCACACATTAAAGAGGAACAGGAGGACCCAGAACATCCACACATTAAAGAGGAACAGGAGGACCCAGATCATCCACACATTAAAGAGGAACAGGAGGAGCTCTGGACCAGTCAGGAGGGAGAGCAGCTTCAAGGGCTGGGGGAGGCTAATAACACCAAGTTCCGATTCACTGCTGTCCCTGTGAAGAGTGAATACGAGGAGGAGAAACCTCAGTCCTCACAACTTCATCAAAGCCAGTCTGAGGAGAACAGAGAGGCAGAGCCTCTAGCCAGCTGCTCAACTGAACAGATGAAAACAGAAGCTGATGAAGAGGACTGTGGAGTATCAGAACCAGCCAGGAACTTATATCTTATATACTTATATCCAGCTAGTAATACACAACCAACTAGTGATGACAAAACTTCAGACTCTTCTGAGACTAAAGACAATGATGAGACATGGATGGAAAATAGTGAATCCCAGTCAGGTTTATACTCACAGAAAAACAGTGAAGTTCTTAGGAAGAAACACTTCAGCTGCTCAGTTTGTGGTAAAAGATTTGGTAATGAATCACACTTGAAGAGACACATGCTAGTCCACACAGGAGATAAACAATTTAATTGCTCAGTCTGTGGTAAAGGTTTTACTCGTAAAGACCACTTGAAGACACACACGATAGTCCACACAGGGGATTATCAATTTAACTGCTCAGTCTGTGGTAAAGGTTTTACTCGTCAAGACCACTTAACGACACACATGATAGTCCACACAGGAGATAAACAATTTAATTGTTCAGTCTGTGGTAAAGGTTTTAGTCATAAAGGGGACTTGAACAGACACATGATAGTCCACACAGGAGATAAACAATTTAATTGTTCAGTCTGTGGTAAAGGTGTTGGTCATAAAGGGGACTTGAAGAGACACATGATATTCCACACAG
The DNA here is from genome assembly GCF_964638095.1 of Poromitra crassiceps. NCBI lineage: Eukaryota > Metazoa > Chordata > Actinopteri > Beryciformes > Melamphaidae > Poromitra > Poromitra crassiceps. Next base: position 14,090,174 of record NC_139647.1, read on the forward strand.
GGGATTATCAATTTAACTGCTCAGTCTGTGGTAAAGGTTTTACTCGTCAAGACCACTTAACGACACACATGATAGTCCACACAGGAGATAAAGAATTTAAGTGTTCTCTCTGTGGTAAAGGTTTTGGTCATAAAGGGGACTTGAAGAGACACATGATAGTCCACACAGGACATAAACAATTTAATTGCTCACTCTGTGGTAAAGGCTTTACTCATAAAGACAGCTTGAAGAAACACATGATAGTCCAACACACGAGTTAAACAATTTAATTGCTCAGTCTCTGGTAAAGGCTTTGGTCGTGAAGGAGACTTGAAGAGACACATTTTAGGGCGGCCGTAGCTCAGGAGGTAGAGTGGGTCGTCCATTAATCGCTTTGGATAAAGGAGGTTGGTGGTTCGATTCCCACCTCCTCCAGTCTGCATGTCAAAGTGTCCTTGGGCAAGATACTGAACACCAAATTGCTGTGAATGTACCTACTGATTGTAAAGCGCTATATAAATGCAGGCCATTTACCATTTTACATGAAAATCCACACAAAAGACTAAACGTTTAGTTCAAGGTTCCATGGAAAATCTGGAAAAGTCATGGGATTTCAAAATCTTGTTTTCCAGGCCTGGAAAGTAAAATCCTTGAAAGTGTAAGAATAAAAGTCATGAAATGTTGTGTGTAATGAAATTGTTACAGTAATCTTCCCGTGCATAACCTTCCATGTAATGTAAAATAACTGCAAATTTATTCTCTGTAGCTGTTGACGTAACGTAGCTCACGTCTAAGTCTAATAATTATGTCTATTTTAGTACTTCTTGTATATATGTGTATGTATATACGGTATGTGTATATATATACCGGTATATATTAATATCTTTATCTTTATGTAAAATTGGAATTCCTGTTTTAGTCAACAGCTTCCATGATGCAGTGACACTAAAGACCAATATAAAGAGCAGCTGTGTCCTATTTGTCCATAGTAATAATTTCTGGTATTGATTCAGAGTCACATTACATGGAAATTCTATTATCGATCATTAAAAAGTAATGGAAATCTTTTCAAAATGTATCCGTGAAAATGTAATCCCATCCAAGACCCCATGCCTGACGTCACGGGCTGATCAGGTAGATGACCTCTCTTAGCTTGAAATTTGGTATGGAAACCTCACTACTAATTTTAGCAGTTTCGTATAGCTGTATCATTTTGCATTTTGTACTTTATTCTACTTCAGCACATTTTGAACCCAGCCAGCAATAACATTTCACTGCACACACCTGATGATGGAATATGTGACAAATTAACTTTCATTTGATCTATTATGTTATGAAGCCACCTGCATGGTTGCTAATTGTATTGATTAAATACATTTATTTATGAAATAAACAAGATTCTTCTGTTCCCCAGACTCCACTTAAGGAAAGATCGAGTCAGTGCATCTGTACATCATCTTTATTATAACCTATATATAATGTTGCCTCACTGCTACAGGAAACCATGTCATATTTTGTTCTTCAGCTAGATTTTTGAATTGTGTTTCTCTTTCTGCAATTAGCTTTGGCAAGTCTAAATGAGAGGGAAGAGAGTTCTCAGTGAATAGAGACAGAACAGACAAAACACCAGGGAAAAAGCAAAAGGATAAGATTTTCTGGAAAATCATTCAAATAGAATACTGAAAATGCAAAGGTTTCCATCAATGGGCCATAGGGCCAATCACCATTTTCTTGCTCAGTCTGTGGTAAAGGTTTTGGTCATAAAGGGGACTTGAACAGACACATGATAGTACACAGTCACACAGGAGATAAACAATTTAATTGCTCAGTCTGTGGTAAAGGCTTTACACGTAAAGCCAGCATGAAGATACACATGATAGTCCACACAGGGGATAAACAATTTAATTGCTCAGTCTGTGGTAAAGGTTTTGGTGATAAAGGAAACTTGAAGGCACACATGATAGTCCACACAGGAGATAAAGAACTTAAGTGCTCTCTCTGTGGTAAAGGTTTTGTTCGTAAAGGAAACTTGAAGAGACACATGATAGTCCACACAGGAGATAAACCATTTTCTTGCTCAGACTGTGGTAAAGCTTTTGGTCAAAATAGCAAGTTGAAGAGACACATGATAGTCCACACAGGAGATAAACAATTTAATTGCTCAGTCTGTGGTAAAGGTTTTACTCGTAAACACCAGTTGAAGACACACATGATATTCCACACAGGGGCTTATCAATTTAACTGCTCAGTCTGTGGTAAAGGTTTTACTTGTCAAGACCACTTAACGACACACATGATAGTCCACACAGATAAACCATTTTCTTGCTCAGTCTGTGGTAAAGGTTTTGGTCATAAAGGGGACTTTAAGAGACACATGATAGTCCACACAGGAGATAAACCATTTACTTGCTCAGTCTGTGGTAAAGGTTTTGGTGATAAAGGAAACTTGAAGGCACACATGATAGTCCACACAGGAGATAAAGAATTTAAGTGTTCTCTCTGTGGTAAAGGTTTTGGTCATAAAGGGGACTTGAAGAAACACATGATAGTCCACACAGGAGATAAACAATTTAATTGCTCACTCTGTGGTAAAGGCTTTACTCGTAAAGACAGCTTGAAGAAACACATGATAGTCCAACACACGAGTTAAACAATTTAATTGCTCAGTCTGTGGTAAAGGCTTTGGTCGTGAAGGAGACTTGAAGAGACACATTTTGGGGCGGCTGTAGCTCAGGAGGTAGAGTGGGTCGTCCATTAAAGGAGAATTTCGTTTTTTTTTAACCTGGACCCCTCTCCTCACAAAATTTATGATTTAACCACTCACCCAGCGATCTCCGCGACGTTTCTGGCCGTCCTAGCGTTGTTTTGAGATCAATAGCGTCCAAGCCAGTCGTAAAATGGAGCTCCGAGGGGGCCAAGTGTCAGCCTGTCTTTCCTGCATCTAAATAGCCAGTTTTATTCCCGTTTTCCCCACATATCGTCATAATCTCATCCCTCAACAACCACCAGACTGATATTCCCTCCGGGGCTGTTTCCTGGTGTCTCCCAGGGATCAAATTACCTCATTCGTGATCTCGGTCACCAAGTCTCGTCAAGTCCCGCGATACTTTCCTGCCGGCTGGCCAGTTGGCCAGCCGGCCAAGGGTGGGCAACTATTTTTCATGGGGGGCCACATGAGAAACCCAGATTGTTGCCGGGGGCCGAACAAATATTGTCATGCCGTAATGGATGGGCAACTTTGATGATAGAGAGGGCCACAAAAAAATTTCCTCGCAACCAGTTTTTGCTGAGGGCTGAACGGCGCCAAAGCGTGAAAAATTTTGGGCATTTGAAGCCAGGTTTAGAGGAATAACTAATTTTAAATTAACAGTTGTGATGTCATTATTCAATCTTAACCACCAATATTTGATCCTTTTCTCACTCACTCCTATGTCACCACCTGCTCTCCCTGCAGGGCTTGAAATTAACTTTTTTCACCACCTGCCAATATGGCTGCTAGATTTTAAAGTTACCAGCCAATTTGAATTTCCACTAGCTGAAATGTTTTTCTTGAAATAAACCAGAATATGAGTAGGTTAATTTAAGCATTTAAGTATCAGTAAGTGGCCTGGGATTCTCAAAGCCTGTGTTGAGGGTCACACAAGAACAAAAATGCACTCTTGAAGCTAAATAAATCCAAAACCAACAAGTTAATTATTTAAATTTCTACTTCAATGTAGAACAGTCATTTCTTACACATGAGATTACTTTTAGCCTTTTAGTCATAAATATTATTGAAAGATATTCCATATTCCAGACTGAAATGCTATAACAGAAGACTATTGGCCAGAATGACATGAACATTTGGACACTTATTCAGCGGGTATCTTGCATGTTGCGTTCAGGTGCACTGTAAAAAAAATAATCTTTTTTCTTTTTTTGCAATTCCATCGCGGGCCACACAGGGGGCGCCCGCCGGCCGCATATGGCCCGTGGGCCGTATGTTGCCCATGTATGAACTAGACAATTAGCTGCACATACCTGACTAGTCAGTAGCCTATATCTATTATTGTTTCAGTGACACTTAGCCGACATTTTATTTTAAAATATTTATTTGGATATGGCAACATGCAGTCTACAATAGTTCTAGGATTATTCACTGACAGAGACCAAAAACAGCCCAAGACCCAATACAGCCAATCACAGATTTCATCAGATCAGATTTCTGCTGCTCTTACAACAAGACCAATAGACCCTTTTCACGGGGGCCATTTTGTGTCGAAAAGGCAGAATAAACACAGGTGCAAGCAAAACACTAACGAGGGTTTCCAAATTCCAATCATTATTCACTGACAGAGACCAAAAACAGCCCAAGACCCAATACAGCCAATCACAGATTTCATCACGAGCGGGTCTTGAAAGGGTTTCAGTGGGTCTCTAGCAAAATGATCAATTGTTCTAAATTTCTGCATTATTTAATTTACAAGAAGTTGATACAATGAGAGAATGTAGAAGAATGATTGTGTTGATCTTAGTTTCACTGTTATCTCTCTACCAACAGTACAGATTGACAAAATCATATCTGACAGTAAAACATATTCTCAGATTTGGGCCCGAGAGACAGAATCTCATCAAATGGGGGTCTGTGGCTCTAATGTGGACTGAATTAGGGGTTCTTGATATGACAACATGTCCATCCTATCACATGGGATCTAAATGGAGCCTGGTAAATTGCTACTGTGTTTATATTGTGTACTGATGAATCCAATTCACTTCATTTGCTTGTATATATGGTGTGTGTGTATGTATGTGTATTGGGTGGATTTAATAAAACATTGATTTTAAGGAAATCATTTGTTTCACTTGATTTCATCTTCAAGGGCATTGCTCAGCTTGTTTTCAAGAATAATAGGTCAAATAGGTTGTTTATCAAATTCATTTTTGAATGCAACAGTTTTGAGTACAGTATAAATATGATTTATGCAGTGTAATAATTATGCTATTACATGCTATACTTTGGGGCTTCCTCTACAATTCTCTGTACAAAAAATGCCATAGCCACTACACATTTCAAACTGAACTACTGAACTGATGTAGATATTAGGCTAAGCTGCCTCGTGTGAAATTTTATTGAAAACTTCAACTGGGAGCAGAAAAGTGCCTGACTTCATTTGCACCTGTCACATGTCAAACTGCAGTGTGAATCATGTAATAGTTGATATTTTTGTATTAAAATTAATCAACTGTTGTTCATGTTGACTAAAAACATGTTTTAGTTATCAGCAATGGTGCATGACAATTGTTTGAGGTGGGGTAAATAAACCTTTACATCATAAAAAGGTGTCCCCCCAGGTGAGATTCGAACCCGTGTCTCTCCTGCCAAGAGTTGTAGATTACATACTCAGCGTTCTAACAATGTAACCTATGTCACGTGAAAAACCCAGCCATTTCATTGGCTGTCAATCTGCTACAACAATACACGGCTGGCCGATCATGGTAAACTTTGGATAGCTGTGATCAATTTCTTGTCCATTTTAGTTGTGGTAGCAACTACACACTCTAAATTGCCCATAGATATGAATGGGGGTGTTTGTAGAAACCCATGAATACTGTGTGTGTGTGTGTGTGTGTGTGTGTGTGTGTGTGTGTGTGTGTGTGTGTGTGTGTGTGTGTGTGTGTGCGTGTGCATGTGCGTGTGCATGTGTGTGTGTGTGTGTGTGTGTGTGCGTGTGTGTGTTGAAGAAGGATCATTTTCTTCATCACAGTCTCAGCTTTCAGCTCTGCAGTCATGCCTAACAGGCTGAGCTGCCTGCAAGCTGATCTGAATCACTGCACTCACATCACCCAGTGTGAAAGCAGGGTAGGGGGCACGGTGGCGCAGTGGTCGCCTCACAGCATAGGTCCTGGGTTCGATTCCCGCCTGAGATACTGAGGGTGTGTCCCCATCTCCATGTCCTCAGGTGGGCTCATCAAAAGGGCCTCTCTCTGTGTGGAGTTTGCATGTTCTCCCCATGCTCCCCTGGGGTTTCCTCCACATAGGAACCCCCCACCAAAAAACATGCAGGGAAATGAGACAGAGAGAGATAAATATTAAGTGTGTGTGTGTGCAACTAGAACAGACCATTTCACAGCTGGGCTACAGGTGTAAACTTCTAGTTTTCATATTTGGTAGCCTAGGTCATGTCCATAAGCTGGTTGTGAGAGGCCTTCAGATGGCTGGTCTCCCAAAGAGAAGGGCCAAGCAGTTAGCGAGATATTGTCCAATATCTACTATTATCGGCAGCCGCTCAATATGGAGGAGGCGCTGCTTTTTGTACCCATGAAGTGGATACTGACCGTTATCTTGCATTACAGTATAACTGTATATATCAACCTGCCATGTTATCATCCTGTGTGTTTATGTGTATGCATTATTGTGGTTGCCGTCTGGGCACTCATGTAACTGACTGACTCGCAGCAATTGACTGCACTATTACTGTTTATGTCCTTTGCATACTTGTATTTATGTGGACATAAATAAATATTTCAAATGTGTGTGTGTGTGTGTGTGTGTGTGTGTGTGTGTGTGTGTGTGTGTGTGTGTGTGTGTGTGTGTGTGTGTGTGTGTGTGTGTAGCCTGAGAGTGACACGCACAACCAACCACTGATGCAATATGCCATTTCCTGTTCCTGATGAACTGTTCTTGAGATAAACCCCTTTTGTGTTGCCAGCACGAGCTGGCATCCAGCACAGGTCCAAGGCCTGCAGGTGGCCTACAGTATGTGTCGAGTAGGCCGCATATGAAGCAACATCGGCCTAAATGTTACGGCATCAGCTCATGAGTCACCCGCCGAGCTGCCCGTTTGCGCCGTAAACATCAGAAGAAATTAACATTCCTAGAAAGCAGAAGTATGGTAAACATATAAGGTCTTAGCCAGCCAAGCCAGGTATAATGATTGGTTAATGATTAACAAACTAAGCAATGCATAATGATTTTGCATTGCTTAGTAACATTTAGGCCGATGTTGCTTCATATGCGGCCTACTCGACATATGCTATGCTAGAGACACATTGAGAGGCTATAGTTCCAAAATCACCAAAATTAACCTTTGATGAGAACTGACTGTGCAGCCAGGGTGGAATTACTGTCATATGGACACATTTAAGATAAAACAATGTTCAAATAGATTTCAGATTTCATGGTTGGTTCTTGGTTGGTTTGTCAACTGTGATGCATGCATTGACTGTATAATTATGATGCATGAGAAATAATGCCTTTGGACAGAATTAGACTACCGGTATGTATGCTATGATAATGAGCAATAGCCCTTTACTGCTGCAGCAGAGAAAGGTGATATTTGACAGCGCGCGCTCTCTCTCTCTCTCTCTCTCTCTCTGCGGTCCTCTATCTGCCTCTCTCTTTATTTCATCCTCCTCTTTCTGTCTGCGCACTCCTCTGCAGAGCGCGTGAAACACAGTCTGTTGACGCACCAACACGGACCAATCACACGGCGTCTCTCCAAGCAGCAGGAAGATACTGACGAATCCGAAAATAGCATGGGGGCGGGCTCTGTCCACTCACACCTCCACGAACAAAATAAATCACTACTGGTGTTGGGGAGAGAGAAAGAGAGAGAGACAACGTACACATTAGCCTACAGAGAGAGAGAGAGAGAGAGAGAGAGGAGAGAGCGAGAGAGCGAGAGAGAGAGAGAGAGAGGGAGAAAGAGAGAGAGAGAGAGAGCCGTTACCGAGGACGTCAGAGATCACACCGGAGGAGGCGCGAGAAGACCGCTGACATGGAGAAGTAGTCCTTTCTACTAGCTCGAGACACCGTACTGCTCTTACCATGTCGACAGGAGAAGGAACCGGCGAACGCGAGGAAGGGGAGTACGGAAGGGCGGCGAAGCGACTGAAGACGGTGGAGAGGGAGCGAGGGGAGGCGCCGGAGGAGAGAGAGGAGGGAGAGGAGGAGCTGGAGGAGGGCGAGGACTCCGACAACGGCTCGCTGCCCGGGAACGGTGAGCCTGCATCGGCAGACACCCGGGCCCGGGCCCGCTGGAGCGCGAGCGCGAGCGCAGGCAGCCAGTACGAAGCAGCACGTGGAAAGGTTAGCAGCAGAGAGAGCGTCACATCAACCTCTGTGCGTGCGTGTGTGTGTGTGCGCGCTCGCGCGCTTCATTCTGCCATTGATTCTGTCATTCTCTGAGCACCTCTAACCTGGCTGTCACACCCATTTAGGTTGAGGTCAGAGGAGGACACGTAAATTGGGCGATCTGATCAGGTTGGAGCTTCATAACACTTCGAAATTTAATAGCTGATCACTGCAAATAATTTTCAGTCAATTGCAGTCAACGTGCATTGTACGTTACTGTAGCCTACACACCATGTCAACATGCACTGTACAACCTAAAATCAGAATCGGCTTTATTGGCGAAGTATGAAACGTTACAAGGAATTTGACTCTGGTTTATGTTGCTCTCAATGCACTGCTACACACTACAGTGTGCACTGCTACACACTACAGTGTGCACTGCTACACACTACCAGAGCCAGATTAACACCCCCAGGGGCCCCGGGGCACTGAAGCTCCCAGGGGCCCCCCTACCCATCGTCCGGATGTTTTTTCGCCATATTTAGAGGAATATCTCATTTTAAATTAACATTAGTATTATACTGTTATGGCATTATTCAGTTTCTGAGATTCAGTTTCTCACTCACTCATAGGCGATTCGTGGCTTTGCAAACAGGTAGCACCAGCAGGATGAAAATATTAGTCTGACTGGGGGGTTTCTAGGGGGGGCTGTGTCTAGGGGGGGCTGTCCCCCCTGGACAAAGAAATTTTGTACATTTTAAAGTAAAATGCATGAATCTGATGCACTCTGAGAGCAAAAGGAAGAGGCTAATCTTCACATTAATATCCTCTTCACTGTGCTGTGGCTTTACAATGATGAAAAAATAATTGACATTACATTTCCAATACAAAACAGCAGAGGGTGCCGCAGCACCACAAGCACCCCCACTTCCCGCGCCCCTGGTCACCACTTGCCCACAGGCATCCAATGAGACTAAATCATCAGACTTAATCTTCTTGGAAACACATTTTATTTTGTCCTGATTGGTCTTAGATTTGTGTCATAGTTCTGTGGAGCCCAACATGAGCCCGACCAAAACCCCCCCCCCCCCCTTTTTTTTGGAGGGCCCCTTCACCCCGAGGGCCCCGGGGCACCTGCCCCGGTTGCCCTATGGTTAATCCGGCCTTGCACACTACAGTGTGTAGCAGTGCAGTATAGCAGTATTTTTGTCAGCAATAGAGCAATCAACTATGGAGCACAGTCTATGACAACTACAACTTCTGAAGGAACAGTGGTACAAGTTTAGTTTAGGTTAGTAGTTTTTTTTTTTTTTTTTTTTTTTTTTTAGAAAGAGAGAGAAAGAAGTTAGATCAAGAAGGGCCCAGAGTCCAAAAATAAGGTGGATAGTGGTAAAGCAATAGCACAGTAAAGATGATATTAATCTAATATGATGTGTGTAGTTCTTTATAGATCTAGCCTCTTAATTTTGCTCTCAAAGTGCACCAGATTGAAGCCTTTGAGCTTCAAAATGGACAAAAATTGCTATCCGGGTGTGTGTGTGTGTGTGTGTGTGTGTGTGTGTGTGTGTGTGTGTGTGTGTGTGTGTGTACCGCTTTCAACATGCGTTGTAAAAATACAACCTATAGCCTAACTTCACCGTTTCTCTGTAAATGTTTTAAATAGGGGAGTGTGTGTGTCTGTTTGGGCCTGCATGTGTGTGTGTGTGTGAGTTGCATAGATACAGAGTGTGATGAGGAGTTATTTTATTACCAGGCTAATTTCATGTAATCTACACTGTGTAGCTATGTCTGTCACCCAGGCCCTATTACTTTATTCTGTTTCCTCTCTCACGGTTTCACTATTACAGGACGTAGCTCTACAATAACACACACGCACACACACACACACTCACACACACACGCACACACACACACACGCACGCACACGCAGTCCTCGCTGAAGGTGATCCCGCTTTCCTGTGTAATCACTGTTACATACATGTCAGTGTGCTTTCCACACACTCAGATTGACACACACACAGACTCACACACACACACACACACACACACACACACACACACACACACACGCACACACACACACACACACACAGACTCACACACACACACACACACACACACACACACACACACACACACACACACACACACACACACACACACAGAGCCGTCATCTGATCATTATGTAAGTGATTAAGGAGATGGATGGATGTCTACTTATGAATGCACACACACACACACACACACACACACACATAGGCACTGTAGCATGACTGTGATTAGCGGATAGAGTGTGTGTAGTGTGTGTAGTGTGTGTAGTGTAGTAATGTGTGTGTGTAGTGTGTAGTGTGTGTGTGTAGTAGTGTAGTAATGTGCGTGTGTGTGTGTGTGTGTGTGTGTGTGTGTGTAGTGGATGTGAACACTGTAAGGTGATGCGATGGTGAAGCAGCAGACTGGGAAGGCTAATCAGGCAAATGAAGGACAAAGTACGTAGGTTCATGGATATAACAGTAATTTACAAATTCCCCAGTTACTGAATGGGCTGCACAAGATGTTTTGTGCAAGTGAAGTGAAGTTGCATTGTTCAAAAACTACGGTACCTAAGTACAGTAGTCCACACACACATCCAGTTAAGGTGGACTGTAAGTAGACTGTAACAAACAGTTCAGTTTGTCAGGTGCATGCAACTATGGCATGACTTTATGAAAGTTGTCGGTCTGTCTACTTGACAATGTTTGGTTAAAATGGTTGAAGTCAGATGTACAGACTGGAAAATTGTTCTTATATAAACCAGATGTTGACAAAGTTTTCCTTTGGGGACATCATTTGCAGTTAAAAAAGTAAGAAATCGCAATATATCGAAATATCGCAATATTCAATATATCGCAATATTCAATATATCGCAATATCGGCGATATCGCAATACTATCGTATCGTGACTCAAGTATCGTTTTAGTATCGTATCGTGGGCATCTGGTGATTCCCACCCCTAGTGTTGGCCGGCCGGTGGAGTGATATTTTAGTGATGAGGCTGCTGTTCTCTGCTGAACAGACCGGCCGGTGGAGTGATATTTTAGTGATGAGGCTGCTGTTCTCTGCTGAACAGACCGGCTGGTGGAGTGATATCTTAGTGATGAGGCCGTTCTTAAATTAACGATTTAGGAACGGCTAGGTGTGCTGTAATGCTCATTTGAGAATGGTCCTTGACCAATCAGATTGCTTGGTCGGAACTACATGTTGTATAACTGGTAATGTTCATGTGTTTTGGGGGGCAGTAACAGTAGATGATGCCCTGTACCCTGAATATTATAACTGGTAATGTTCATGTGTTTTGGGGGGCAGTAACAGTAGATGATATACCCTGAATATTATAACTGGGTGTTGTTCATATGTTTTTGGGGGGCAGTTAATGAGATATTATGTTGTATTCATATTGTGTTGGTTGGTATGCAGTAGGCGGCAAACTGGATGTTCATTGTTTTCAGTAGGAGAATGGTGGTAAACTGGAAAGGAGATTCTTTTTCTCCCGACTTAGAAATGAAAAGAATTCAACTACTCTTGGAGATATGTTTTTGGCTTTCATCATGATTCAAGCCCCATAAATCCCTGGAATCAGAGAATTTCGATTTTTTTTTTATTACTCAAACGGATTCATCGATTATGAAAATAGTTGCAGATCAATAAAATAGTTGACAAGTTTGACAACTAATCTATTAATTGCTGCAGCTCTATTCTGCTTACAACAGCAGCATAGCATCTCTCTCTCTCTCTCTCTCTCTCTCTCTCTCTCTCTCTCTCTGTCTCTCTCTCTCTCATCCAACCTCTTTCTGTCTTTACGTCTATCTGTCTGTTTGTGATCTGAGTGGGCTCACCGCAAACAGTGGGTGGGATATATCTAAAAGATAAAAAATAGATTTTTAATCTCTAATATTAGACTATGCTCTGATTGCTCTCATCCCCCTCTCTCTCTCTCTAACCGCCCCCCCCCCCCTCTCTCTCGTGAGTCATAACCCAGATAGGAATTTGATGCCATTTTGGGTAAAAATGCAGCTATACAGGGACCTACTATGTTAACATAATCTTGTTTCCTGTGAGCTGTAGCACAGTATACCAAGAGATAGCAGGCCCTATCTTGGTACAGGCGATATCCCCTATTTGCGTTTGCGCACCTGTTTGCCTTAAGGCAGGGAATATAGCAGTCTACCTTGCGCACGTGTCCAGGTGTTATGCCGAGTTTTGCACCCCCGCCTGGCAGCAGCTAAAAGCATCCCCACGTCACGGGAGCATATTGTAATGATTTATACAGAAATGTAACTGTTTAAAAGTGATGTAATTGTCTGGGTAGACGTGACCTCCCTGATTTGTAAGTTAAAACAGACCCGAAATATGGTGGGGATGCAATTCTCGGCGGGGATGCGGAAACGTTCACGGCACGTGTCGCAGGCGCAAATTAGAGCCGTGCCAAATCATCTGCGCCCCCAAAATGCCTGCGCAAACGGGATTTGGGGGGTCTTAAGTACAAGAATTATTCACAGGTGTGGCCAGGCAATGCCTGGGTGTTACATCAATAAAAACGGATTCCCGTCTCGCAATCGCTGTTTGCGCGAGGCATGCAATATGCTGTAATTCTCTCCATGCGTAATAGAGTGGACTCACTCGTGCCGAGGACACAGAGAGATGGAGAGAGCTTGTTGACCGATCGTCTGTGGTGCCAACGACCCTCTGGGTTATGGGATAGGTGAAGGTGAGTTTCTCAGTGAGTTATAGTTGATTGCCTCACTGAATTATCTGATAATACCCAATTTTAGCAGCAGAATTTGATGTCCTGGCGTGGCAAGGCTGTGCGTAATGACATTGAATCTTACTCTACACTGCGCTGCGCAGCACGGAGATTATGGTGCGCTCAAGCACAACAGGGTATTTAACGCGTATAAGAAACGCCTGGTTTGGCATGTGGCACGCCTATGTCCACTACAATTATAACAGGCATGCGGTTGTACACGCCCTCAATTTGCATTGTGCGTGGCGTTAAATGAGCGCAAACGCTAAATTACCGCTTTTGCAAAGATAGCGCACACAGCATGTGTGAATGTAATCCACTTTGCAATAAAGTGGAGGATTTCATCCGCAAAAAGAGAATCACATGTCCCTAAAAAGTCTTACAACGAAATCTAATGTCAGGCCTAAAACAGTGTAAATGTATTTACGGAGCCTGGGAGTGATGCAGGACGCCTCCACTTGGCGTCGGGGTCCAGTGCATCACCCTGAAGTCGTTCACATTACCCCCCTTACATAGAAATAAACCAGCTTAACTAGACTGCAGGCTCTCGGTTCTCTCTGAGTAAAATAATAATACAAATAAAAAACTATAGACTATGAATGAAACGATAACCGGCTTTAATGATAACCGTGATACAATTCCTTACGATAACCGTACGTACCCTTTGAAAAACATGGTAAATATACTGTCCATCATCAACCAAAGTTGGCAACCGTCTCCCAGATGCAAACGTGCAGCCTTGGAGAAATGATTTCAGTGAGTGTATCAATCCTTTTTTGGGTCTGAGTTTTCAATATAAAACTTGGTGAAGTGATTTCTGCGAGTGTATCAGTACCCTTTGGACATTTTCAGCACATTTGAACAATACCGTGAAAATACTGATAACCGTGATCATTTTCATCATCACTATAATCGTGATATGAAATGTTCATATTGTTTCATCTCTAGTATAGAACGGTTTCAACTCAAGAACATAAACATTCTAAATTGCCCCTAGCTTACTTCCTGTTGCAGTGTTTGCTAATACAATAGCTGGCAGGAAATAAAATTCAAACTGTTCCCTAGAAACACAATTCAGTGAAAACAGTCTCTAAACCTGGGAACTAACCACAGAACTAACCAGGGAAATGAAAGCATCATGGCGAGATCTGGATAAGAACGTGACTACATGTCAGGCTCAAAACCACTCAGAAGATGGTGGCATTTGAGCGGGTGTTCTCATAGAGGTTCCATTACTATCTAGATCAGTGATTCCCAACCTGTGGGCCGCGGCCCCCTGGTGGGCCGCGAAGGTATTGCAAGTGGGCCGCCAAATCATTTCCAAAAAAGTATGATTTTTGAAAAAGAAAAAAATCAAAAAAAAAAAAAAAAATCAATTTTTTTTTGAAAGATTTTGAAAAATCATACTTGAAAAAGTATGATTTTTGTTTCTTTGATGTTATTGCTTTTGCTTGAATTGAAGTTTCATCTTTACATCATCTTTATATTGGGTTTGTGTTTATTTGTAACCCTATCGATTGTGTGTGTGCGTGCGTGCGTGTGTGTATGTGTGTGTGTGTGTGGACAGCTCCTTGAAAACTGTAATACTGAAGGTGTTGCAACATGTTACAGGTGCTGTGTTAGTGACTGTGGAGCTTCCAACATGTTTCTCCTGTATTCAGTTCAGTCCTTTATGTTCAATTTTCAATAAAAAAGGGCTCTGAGAACGCATTATATGGCCTTTGTATTTATGGGGTCGGAGGTGGGCCGCGAACATTTTTGAGACATAAAAGTGGGCCCTGAGTTGGAAAAGGTTGGGAACCACTGATCTAGATGATTCACCTCGAGGCTTCGCCAATTCTAACAAGTGGTAGCTGCAACTCTCCCAAATGCTCACGTGGTCACCTGGCCTCTCCCTTAGCAAGCTAACTTGAAATAGAGATCGTAAGTTCCCAACTCCACACAAACCACACATATAAACACAAAGCTGCCCGTTGTTAGCTCAATACAGTTGAAAATCTAGCCACAGATTTAGCTTTGTCTTTATTTAAGATCCCCATTAGCTACAGCAGAGCTGCAGCTATTCTTCCTGGGGTCAAACTAGCTACTACATCAACGAACTTCAGCTTTAGCTTTAGCTAATCGCTCCCTGCTAACATGAGTTCCTGTTGCCAAATCTTGCGAGGGTGTGTTGCTGAGATAGAGACAGGTCTTGAAAAAGTTTATTTTTCTCCTGATCTGTCAAAATGCCATTTTAGTGTCAGAATATTCAGACGATATGGTGCTTCGGCTTCGGGCCGAATATTTACTTAAATGAATATGGGGGCGAAAGAATCGCCGCCATGTTGGTTCGTAGGGGGAAAAGGCTATGGGATTCTAGAAGGGGGATTTCGGTTAAATGCATTGGTGAGGTCTGTGGTTAAACGTTTATGGGAGTGGAAATGTGTCTTCAGCAAGATAATCTTCACAAACGAGAACCACTTTTATGACTTTTTTTGAAGTGTTTTCTGAAAATCACGTAAAAAAAAACAGCATTTACGCTTCAAAAGTCATCAAAGTGCTCCTTGTTTGTGAAGAGGATCTTGCTGAACACAAATTTCCACTCCCATAAGCATGTGCTTGTGTTAACCACATACCTTATTTCAGGCATTTAACAGAAATCCCTATTCTAAAATCCCAGTCTTTTCCCCTCACAAACCCACATGGTGGCCATTTGCTACTTCTGACTCATTCCTGCGCTACTGTATGAGCATGCAGCAGAATCGGTGTCATTCAGGAATGAGATCGGGATTGCGATTTTATCATGATTAATCATGATTTGATCGTGCTTAACCATGATTTTATCATGCTTAATCGCATGCAGCACTAGTTGGTAGTAATGTAGTGTAGGAGGAAATGGACTCAAACATGCAAAACACTTAGGGGCACGGTGGCACAGTGGTAGCGCTGTCGCCTCACAGCTAGAAGGTCCTGGGTTTGATTCCCACCTGGGACGCTGTGAGCGCTGAAGGAGTGCGTGCCCGTCCGCATGTCCTCGAGTGCCCACCGCCCGGGCGGGTAGGGGTGGGACAAAATATCGATACTCACGGTATCGCGATATTTCCACTTGCGATACGTTATCGATACACTAGCACCAAGTATCGATATGTTTATTTAAAAAATTTTTTTTTTTTTTTTTTTTTTTTTTTTTTTTTTTTTTTTAAATAAACAGGCTAAAATATTATGCTGTGTGTGGTAGTTCAAACATAGTTTCAAGTTGACGTTTATTTATGTTTGTAGTTTAAACAAAAACATAAATACTGTAGGCTACATGAATGGAAATGTTTGATCATTAATATCTACTTTTAGAAATGATATAGGTAGGTAGGTTATATAGGTTTTCTTGTTTTAATAATAATAATAAAAAGACTTAATGTGTAACTTTTCCTCCGTGGTATCGAAAATGGTATGAGTGAGTGAGTGAACTCTGAGAGAGTTCATGTCAATTCTGCTAATAAATACATAATACCTGCTTCTTGCCTTTTAGGGGTATTTTTTTCTCTTCAGTTACACAGGTATCGTGATGTATCGTCTTCCAATATATCGATTATCGCAGTATCGCTGTATCGTGATAATATCGTTATCGAGGGCCAAGTATCGTGACGATATCGTATCGTGAGCTACTCAGCGATTCCCACCCCTACGGGCGGGGTCGTCAAAAACGGGCCTTTCTGTGTGGAGTTTGCATGTTCTCCCCGTGCCCCCTGGGGGTTTCCTTCGTATAGGAACCACACACCAAAACATGCAATATCCTGGTCGCTGATGTGGTGCCTCAGTCGTTAGGGGCGCCTGTTCAGAGGGAGGGGAACTGGTTGGAATAGCGTGAACCTCCCACGTGCTATGTCCTAACCGGTGAAGCTTCCTCTGTCAGATGAAAAGAAGTGGCTGGCTAAATGCCCATGTCTCGGAGGAAGCATGGAGCCAGTTTTGGCTCTCCCCAGATCGGCAGAGGGTGGAGCAGCAACCAGGATTAATAAATTAAAATTAGCACTAATAGGGGATAAAAATGGGATAAAAAAATCAGGGGGGGGGGCATGCAAAACACCGGTATAGTCCATTAAATGTAAAGTAAACTCCCAACCTTTAACAACGCTGTCTGTCTGTATCTCTCTCTCTCTCTCTCTCTCTCTCTCTCTCTCTCTCTCTCTCTCTCTCTCTCTCTGCTGGAAACATACTGCAGTCACAACTCTGTGAAGTCTGGCCTACATTCTACATCCCCACTGCATCCTTACTGTCAGCATGGGCTATAAATAACACACACACACACACACACACACACACACACACACACACACACACACACACACTAGGGTTGCAAATTTGGTGCATTTTCCTTAACTGATCCCCCTCCCCAACAAAAAGGTACAAAACGCACATATTTTTCTCAGTTTAAGTTTTAGCTGCTCAACATGGCTTTAGGGTTAGGGTTAGCTCAACCTCAGCTTAGGGTTGCTCAACATGGTTTGTGACAGTATGTTTGTGACAGTATGTATGTGTGTGCACACGCGCACACAGCATGTGCAAGCTCACGAAATCCCTCACCCACCCTACATCAGCAGCCCTATCATATTTAGTCAACCTCATCCTCTTTTTGTTTAGTCAAGTTTTAGTCGAGTTTGAGTATTTTAGTCTCGTCTTAGTCAATCAAACTAAAAGTCTGAACATTTTAGACTCGTCTTAGTCTTGGGGAAAAAGGTAGTCGACTAACATGTTTCGTCATATTTTCGTCGACAAAATTAACACAATGGTCTGGTGCCTATTGTCGGCCTGGAATCTCCGAGGGGCCGGGGTCTGAATTCGGCCTTAACTACGTTAACTAACGTTATCCTGGAATGCGATTTTAACGAGCCACTTACATTTCTTTGTATTCTTAGACATTACCGTTTGCTTCATTTTGTATGTTACATACAAATACAATTGGCCAAGTTATTAGTTAGTTTATGGGCTAGAAATTCTGCCAGGTTACAGGCACTAGGCGCCATTTTCTCCTTCATTTGGAGGAGAAAATTATCCTGAAATAAAGATTGATTGACAGCTGCCATGTCGTGATACGATTGGTTGAAATGGGGTAGAAATTTGATAGTGCAATCGTGATGTCAGCAAACTGTAGATTACAGTTATCAATGAAATCTTGTATTGTGAAAAAGTGAAAAACGAAATAAATTAGATTTTTGTGATTTTTTTTGCATACATTAATAAATAAGTGCACTGAATACCCAGGTATTTGAACTAAAATCGTCTGTTTCTGATGCCCTACGCTCAGCGCATGTACTGGCGTCAGCTCTGTGTGTGTGAGAGAGAGAGAGAGAGAGAGAGAGAGAGAGAGAGAGAGAGAGAGAGAGAGAGAGAGAGAGGGAGGAGCAATAGATTATTACTCAGCATTTGAGTCGGAGTCCACAGGACCATTAGGCCATTCTCACACACCTTATAACAACACACACACACACACACACACACACACACACACACACACACACACACACACACACACACACACACACACACACACACACACACAGCTCTTTATCACTGCAGAGAGAAAATGCAGTGCTCAGCGAAAATGAATCTGCTGATGGATCATGATGTGTGGTAGCTTGTTGAATGGGTGAATGTAGGCAGGTGTTGTATTAGCGATTTGAGTGAACAACGCCAGATAAATGCACGGTATTTGTTGCACATGTTGCCGATCACTGTCTGGATTCTGAGGCGTGCTGCTATCAATCTTATCACACGTTTCCTCTGCATCCATTGCATCCAACAGTTGCGCTGTGGCCACATTGATCCGTTGCGTCTGTCCATCTGCATCATTTCAATTCATTTTCAGTGAGAGCTATCCAGTGTCCAGAGTCCAGACAGGGTTATGATAGTCTCGGCTCCCAGACGTTTGGTGAGCTGCGCCACCGAACGTCTGGGAATTTCACTGTCAGAAACTGTCTGTCCGAGCCCGGCGAGAACCGCCGGCAGCAGACACGCCTACATTTATTATTCGAATTTTATTTGGTAGCGTCAATGCCATTTATCATAGTCCTAACACAGAGCATGAAGCTGATATGCTCCAAACAAAATTTATAGCTGTGGTTTATTTTACAATCATTTTTCCTACCCGGAAGTGGTCTGCTTGTTACTGTGTGAAGTCATCAGCAGGCTCTGTAACGTTAGCCTCGGGAGTCGGGTTTATCGCTGGGGGAAAGACCTCTAGCCGCCGGGGCCGGATGAAACACGTCCTATTAACAGGTTATGTTTGTTTCTAAGTGATTAATATGTTTCTCTGCAAATGCGACGATGTTTTGCGAGACACCGGTTCTGCATGAGAACTGCCCCCAGAAAGCAGGCCCGCCCACAACACTCATGATTGGTTCTCCGATGCAAGGCTTCCAACAGCGCCACCTAACGTTATGCAAAGATTTAAATAGTAATATTCTCAGTCTTACAGGAGTGAAACGGATTAAGACTGAGGGCTGAGTCTAGGGTTATGATGTGTGTCCCTATGCCATCAAACACTTTGGCAGACAGACAGTTGAACCGGACTGGTTTGTTTTGAGGAAAACAGTGAACACAGAAACAACGGCGCAACCAAATCAAAGATCAAATGGAGAAAGCCTGGTAGAACGTTGGGATGATTGTCGGTTTTCCAGGCCAGGTTAGGGTTAGCACAATTAAGTTCTGTTTAGTATAAGAGCTGATTTCCCTTTATTTTTAATCGAACGACAAGTCTTAGTTAATGCTGGTTTAAGTTGCAACATTTGATGGCCACAAACTGTGGCGTGGAAGATGGAAGCATTGCAGCCTTTACGCATTGGGAAGCAACGTACATAAGTTTGTTATTGTATTAGACAATAAAAACTGGAAATGAGCATATAAGGCATTGAGTATTTTTGTTCATTTGCTCAAAATAGTCTGGCTGTAAAAACAAAACAAAACATTTACAATTTTAAGCTGTAGATAACATGTACAGAAGATGCATATTTTCAAATGTGCAGCATTACTAGTTGTTCAACACAGAGAAAGCCACTGGCCTAGTCGGGGGAAAGTTACAGGTCTCCTGGCCTGGTTTTCCCCTCCAAACACTCCGATGAAACATCGGGCTCTATAAATAGACTAAAAGGAATGTCAATGTGAGAGAAGAGGACAAGAAAGAAGGGAGATGGGGGAGGGACGAATAACAGAGGAGAGAAGGAGATATCGAGAGAGGAAAGTGAAAGAGATGTATCTGTGTATGGGAAATGACAGGAAGAAGAAGAATTGGGAGAAGTGGGGAGATTTGACTACAAAAGAGGAGAGGAGCTCACTGTGGCATACACTCTCTTCTCTTCGACACACACACACACACACACACACACACAGTGGAAGCATATCACACTGACTTGAAACAATGAAGTGTGTGTGTGTTAATAAACCACCACAGAGAGAAGAGCACGATTATTTAATGTGATGTTATTATTATGATGTTATTATTATTATTTAATGTGATTATTTAATGTGATGAGATGGAAGCTGTTACATTACGGTAAAATAATTTTTGTGGATGACATTCAGTTCATAGAGACTCTGTGCTGTCTCTAATGGACCTCATTCTGACAGATATAGGCCTGTTGGCACTGTTGCCATTGCTTCCAAGTTCCATGTCCCCAGCTCTCCATCTATGGAGAGAGGTTTGGAGGATAGTCTCAATATTATTGACTAGGGAACGATAATATCACCATACAAAAATCAAGGATATATTCATCACTCTTTTTTGTCCCAACCACTATTTTGCAATGGCACGTTTGTGTGTCGCTATCCACACACACACACACACACACACACACACACACACACACGGGGCTCATATCATTTAGAAACGAACAAACGAAGCACAGAAACACACATTGCTGCCTGCCAATATAGTCCTATGATCATTCAGTCATATAGGATATATATATATATATATATATATATATATATATATATATATATATACATATATATATATATATACATATATATATATATATACATATATATATATATATACATATATATATATATATACATATATATATATATAATATATAGCTATAATAACAGCTATTGGCGGAGATCAGTCTCTCTTCCATCTTCACTACCCCCATTAAAATGAATTAGTGCAGTGCCCGTTCCCCCCATGCACCACCCCGTGGGCGCTTCCCACCACACTGTACATTACTTCCCCCTAAGCACACTCCCCAAGTTTGAACTCGATCCAACAAAGATATACACGAGATACGCGAAGGACAGACATACAGAAGTCGATCAGACGGACAGTCCTGTTTTAATTAATACACAGGACAAGATGTTACTATCCCTTGTGCCAAAATCCGAGGAAAAACACATTTAGAAGCCCAATCCAGAATAAAACAAGCTAACAGGCTAACAAACTAATAAACAAGACACAAATCACCAGTTACCTACCCTAGCCAACAGCAGTATGAAGCATGTCATTGGGGTTTTCAAGTGGGCACCTTCCTTCACCGACGTTTCGTTAAGTTAGGCCCACGACACCTCAAGAAGGCTTAACGGTGTAATCCAGCGTCCTGGAAACACCCCCCTCCATGCTACCACCGCACAACTGCATATTACCTCACTATCTAAGCCTAGCTATCCAGGTCGGTTCGGTATGACATTCCTGACTACACCACCACTGTCAATGATTCAGCCCTGTTGATGCGGACCGTTAATCATGACCAACAACAAACAATCCCTAACTACACCACCACTGTCAATGATTCAGCCCTGTTGATGCGGACCGTTAATCATGACCAACAACAAACAATCCCTAACTACACCACCACCGTCAATGATTCAGCCCTGTTGATGCGGACCGTTAATCATGACCAACAACAATCAATCTGACCTTAGCGAGCTCCCCAGCTAGCATGTTTCCTCCTTATCCACAGCCATTCACTTGCTCGTTCTGCTGCCTGAGACATGTTGCTAACCGCAAGTTTCAGGCTCCGTCCCCGAATGCCCAACTCAGTTAGTAAGGCAATAACGGACTTTGCCACAAAACCACGGCAGCCCACCTCTACAGGCCGCACTCGAGCCCTCCAACCTCGCTGCTCTGCCTCTGCTGCCATTTCAGCATACCTAGCTTTCTTGCGCTCATAAGCCTCCTCAACTCGATCTTCCCACGGGACTGTGAGTTCGATAAAATAAACTCTCTTCTCTACCTCAGACCACAGTAACAAGTCCGGACGTAGCCGGGTGCTAACTATATATGCTGGGATGACTAGCTGTTCATTCAAGTCAACCCTCATTTCCCAGGCTCCACCTACACTTAGCTGCCCTAACTTGTGCCTGACCTTAATTGGTCTAATCTTTTCTCCCTCACGTACAAATTTGATCTGTCTAGTCTCTTTGCTAGCAACTAGAGAATTTACTTCTAGCCGCTTTTCCTCAACTGCAGCTGCCAAACATTTCAACACCTGGTTGTGACGCCAGGTGTATCGCCCCTGGGAGAGACTGACCTTACACCCTGACAGTATATGCCTCAATGTACATACACTAGAACACAACGGGCAGGCACCATCCTCGCCCAACCACTGATTTAAGTTCTGGGGAGATGGCAGCACATCATAAGTAGCCCCTAGAATAAATCTAATTCTGCTGGCCTCCATGCTCCACAACTCTCTCCACTTCAACTTTCTCTTCTCTACACTCTCCCAGTTCACCCACTGTCCTTGCTTTGCCTGCGACACTGCCTTAGTACATCTTACTGCCTCCTCTTGCCTATGTACTTCTTCAACTACCATCTTCCTCTTTTCTATTACTGATGCCTTGTTCCACACAGGTTTCCCTATGCACAACCCTAAGCCTCCACGCCCATGCTGCACCTGACCTATGATATCCCTGTGTCTAAGAGCTGACTGTGCTTGCTGTACTGCCTCCTTTGGGTTCCACTTCCTCCCTGTTTTAACTGTGGGCGCTACACTCCTAACCACTGGATCCTTTGACTGAGTCAGAGTCATTTCCAGTCTAACCTTAGCACACTTGAACTCCTCTGTCAGGCTAGATAATGGCAATTCCAATATGCCTTTCCCATATAAGGCTACACTGCTTAGGCAGGGTGGGACTCCGAGCCATTTTCTAATGAATGAGTTAATCATCCTTTCTAGCTTTTCTACCTTTGAAAGGGGAACCTCATACACTGTCAGTGGCCACATCAACCGAGGCAACAATCCAAACTGCAAACACCACAACTTTAACTTTCCTGGGAGCCCTGACTTGTCTATACTTGAAATACCTTGAATCATTTCCTGCCTCACCTCCTCAAACTGTCCCTTATCACTGAGACTTGCATCATACCATCTTCCCAAACTCTTGACTGGTTTCTCTAACACTGTAGGCACCACCTCATCATTTATAACAAACTTCTTACCTACTACCCTCCCTTTAATGATTGAAATACTCCTGGACTTACTTGGCTTCACTTTCATTCTAGCCCACTGCAGATTACTATTTAACTTATCCAACAATCTGCTAGTACATGGAGCGGTTGACGTCATAGTCGTCATGTCATCCATGTATGCCCTAATTGGAGGGAGCCGCAGCCCTCCCTGCAGCCTTTCTCCACCCACTACCCATTTTGAAGCCCTAATAATGATCTCCATTGCCATGGTAAAAGCTAATGGGGAAATTGTACACCCTGCCATAATGCCTATCTCCAGCTGCTGCCAAGCTGTAGTGTACTCTGCTGTGGTAAAGCAGAGTTGAATATCTAAGAAGTAGGCTTTAACTAAGCTCTTTATACTACCTGGCACTCTAAAGAAATCAAAGGCCTCCCATAACAGACTATGCGGCACTGACCCGAAAGCATTAGCCAGGTCCAAGAATACTACATGCAGGTCTCTCTTCTCACGCCTAGCTGACTGGATTTGGTGCCAGATCATGCTGGTGTGCTCTAAGCACCCGGAGAAGCCGGGAATTCCAGCCTTTTGCACCGAAGTATCTATTAGCCTATTCTTTTCTAGATAACTAGACAGCCTCTGTGCCACAACACTAAAGAAAACCTTCCCTTCAACATTAAGTAGACTGATAGGTCTAAACTGACTTATCTCTAACGAGTCCCTTTCTTTAGGAATGAAGATTCCCCCTGCTCTACGCCACGCCTTAGGAATAACCTGCTTCTTCCAGACTACCTTCATCAGCTTCCATAGAAACTGCAACACATCTGGAGCACTCTTATACAGCCGGTAGGGGACTCCATTAGGACCCGGGGCTGAAGAGGCCCTTGCACGTCTCACTACTTCTTGAACTTCTTTCCACCTTGGTGGGCTATCATCACACTGGCTCTCTATTTCACCAATAGGTGGAATATCAGCTGGGACTGTCATCTCTCTAAACCTTTCCCTATCTTTGTGAACCTCCTCCAAATATTCCTCAAGCTTCTGCTTAGGTACCATAAGGCTACCATTCTTTTCCTTACTAAACAATGACTTCACAAATCTAAATGGATCCTTATAGAATGCTATTCTAGCTCTCTCTTTCTTTTTCCTATTTTTCCTAATGCTCTCTGCTCTTCTTAAAACTGCCAACCGATCCCTCACATCTGACTGCAAGCAATCAATGCCTTCCTTCTCAACCTCTGTAGCTTTTCTCCACTGCCTCTTAAGCTGTCTTCTCTCCTGGATAAGTCTATCTATCTCTTGTTGGCGCCTAGATTTAACTACCTCACCCTCTAGTTTCTTCCTTTTCTCAAAGACGCCAAACCTTTCCTTACCATAATCATAAATACAATCTCCCATTTTCTCCAACTTACTCTCAGCAGTTCCTTTAAGCTTCTCTAACATCCTAACCAAATCACTATTGATATCTTCCCACTTCCTACTTTCCGCTGCACCTGGCCACTTAACTCTAGGCTTCTGACCGCTAATCTTCTCCCTTTTTGGCTGGCTGGCCTCTCTGCTTTCCTCGGTGCTAGGACCTGCCTCAACATCAGGGGTGCTGATGTCCTGCGAGCTGTGGGGTACTTCCTGTCGCTGGACTTCACCCGACTGACTTGATAAACTTCTTAAGAAATAATTATCAATGCGGGGTCCCTGTGTTCCCTCTACCAAGCACCTCTTCCTGCCTTGATGGATTCTAAGGCCCCTCAAAGTTGTTACCTTCTGCCAGCCACACAAGCAAACCTGACGCTTCTTTCCATCTACATCTGAACTAGTGGCTTCCACTGACATGTTTTCCCTACTCATAGTCAAGTCCGTTCCAGAGTCAATAACCGTGTCAACCATAGGTGAGTCATCTTCCGCCCCCGCTCTCGCAGACTCTAGGGGTGTTTTTTCATAATTCTGTTTCGTAGCAAGTTTGGGTGTAACCAATGGCCTATTGGCCTTGGCTACTGCCACAATGAGCAGCTAACCCATTGCAGCCCCGATGGGGTCTAATCCCTCCTGTCAGCTGTCTTTCCATGCTGTCACTAGGTCTTTCCCTAGTTGTCAGCTGCACTATTCACAACAGTCACTAGCCTAAGCTAGCTTTAGTATTAATTAATACACAGGACAAGATGTTACTATCCCTTGTGCCAAAATCCGAGGAAAAACACATTTAGAAGCCCAATCCAGAATAAAACAAGCTAACAGGCTAACAAACTAATAAACAAGACACAAATCACCAGTTACCTACCCTAGCCAACAGCAGTATGAAGCATGTCATTGGGGTTTTCAAGTGGGCACCTTCCTTCACCGACGTTTCGTTAAGTTAGGCCCACGACACCTCAAGAAGGCTTAACGGTGTAATCCAGCGTCCTGGAAACACCCCCCTCCATGCTACCACCGCACAACTGCATATTACCTCACTATCTAAGCCTAGCTATCCAGGTCGGTTCGGTATGACATTCCTGACTACACCACCACTGTCAATGATTCAGCCCTGTTGATGCGGACCGTTAATCATGACCAACAACAAACAATCCCTAACTACACCACCACTGTCAATGATTCAGCCCTGTTGATGCGGACCGTTAATCATGACCAACAACAAACAATCCCTAACTACACCACCACCGTCAATGATTCAGCCCTGTTGATGCGGACCGTTAATCATGACCAACAACAATCAATCTGACCTTAGCGAGCTCCCCAGCTAGCATGTTTCCTCCTTATCCACAGCCATTCACTTGCTCGTTCTGCTGCCTGAGACATGTTGCTAACCGCAAGTTTCAGGCTCCGTCCCCGAATGCCCAACTCAGTTAGTAAGGCAATAACGGACTTTGCCACAAAACCACGGCAGCCCACCTCTACAGGCCGCACTCGAGCCCTCCAACCTCGCTGCTCTGCCTCTGCTGCCATTTCAGCATACCTAGCTTTCTTGCGCTCATAAGCCTCCTCAACTCGATCTTCCCACGGGACTGTGAGTTCGATAAAATAAACTCTCTTCTCTACCTCAGACCACAGTAACAAGTCCGGACGTAGCCGGGTGCTAACTATATATGCTGGGATGACTAGCTGTTCATTCAAGTCAACCCTCATCTCCCCTGGAGATACGTGAAAGCTGTGATCTTATTGGTTGAATTGCACAAAGTTTACCACTGGAATTTCTCGGCTTCCCAGCAATGCACCCAGCAAGTTTGAAGTCGATCGGATGAATGGTTCTCGAGAAACCGCTTTTTGTTGCCAGTAGGTGGCAGTATGACTATGCATAAGTCCAAATTGCATTAATGTGGCACCGCAGTCCAGCCAAGCGCACTCCGCAACTTTGAAGTCAATCAGATGCACGGTTCTCTAGATAAACAACTTTTTGTGTTGCCAGTAGGAGGCGCTGTGCCGAATTGCACGGAATTCGGCACTACACTGTGTTGCCTTCCCATCAGCGCACTCCCCAAATTTGAAGTCGATCGGGCGAACGGTTCTTGAGATAAACCGCATTTCTTTGCCAGTAGGTGGCGCTATGCCGAATTGCATGAAAATGGGGCACTGCACTCCGTCAGGTCCCCCTTAGCCAGGCATGTCCAAAGTCCGGCTCCGGGCCAATTGTGGCCCGCGGACAGATTTTTAAGTGGCCCTCGGCTTGTCTCTCAAAATATACTATATGTGGCCCTCCACACAGTATTGGTTAATCAAGCAAGTTCAATTAGCATTCTTTTCCCTTCACCTATCGATGACAGCACTATCATACAGTTTGTACAAGCACCAGGTAGGTACCGCACATGCAGAACTGTTTTCAAATGGTACACAAAGTACAATTATATGTGATTTTTTATTAAAAAAAATTTTATAACTCATATGATGCGAGAAGCACCTGGCCTCCCAGCATTTTCATATTATATAATCTGGCCCCCTTTCAAAAAGGTTTGGACACCCCTGCCCTTAGCGCACTCCCAAGGTTTGAAGTCGATCCGACCAACGGTTCTCGAGATA
The DNA here is from genome assembly GCF_964638095.1 of Poromitra crassiceps. Taxonomy (NCBI): domain Eukaryota; kingdom Metazoa; phylum Chordata; class Actinopteri; order Beryciformes; family Melamphaidae; genus Poromitra; species Poromitra crassiceps. The sequence continues at coordinate 14,117,376 of NC_139647.1, forward strand.
CGCGAAGGACAGAGAGAGAGACAGAGAGAGACAGACACTCCTGTCATTATAGTGTAGATGGGCTGGACTGGCCTTTTCACTGCAGCACCTGATTCGGTCTGAATCCACCCTTAGTTCTAAGTAGGTACATAGATACATAACTACGCTGCAACCCGAGTGGTCCGAACCTTCCTCTGATTGGTCGAGACTCGAGTTGCAGGAGGAGACCAGCTAACCGGCCACCGTGGCTGGTAGGTTGATCACGTTCACCGGCCACTTCACAAATTCACAGCCATTTGGCTGCTGGCCCGTGCTAAATTCCAACGCTGAAAAGCACTCAGCTAATGCATTAGCTAATGCTAATGCTAACGCTAATGCTTTCCTAAGATGAAACCTTTTAAGCCTGTAAGTTTGTACGAAACCTTAGAGCTTTCTTCAGGGTAGACTCATTAAAGAAGCTCAAACTCGTGTAGGAAAGAGTTTCATATCCATAATTTATATACTCAAATAAATTACTCATCGTGGCTTCAAAGTAGGACAGAGGTAAACACAAAGTCAGTGTTGTGCACTTAAATAATTCAATAGAAGAATTTGAATCCTTGAGTGACTGAGTATATAACAGTAACTCCTAATTACCCACATTGGATGTTTGTGTTTGCAGACTAAATGTGGTAACATAAAACCTTTCTTTTGTTTCTGTTCATGGGTAATTCTAGCCTATATGGCGTTTCCATTGCATGCTAAATATGGCAAGAGTCCAGTCAGCGTCCCACCGGGTTTACAGCCTGATTTCCTTTTCTATCTTTGGTTCTGGTGTCATGGCTGCTTAAATTATTCAAACTTACACTTCTCTCCTCCACCCCCCCGTTTCCCTCTCTCCACTCCCACTCTGTTTCACTGCTGAATGATTGCTTTTAGAAGAAACTGAACAACTCAAGTGACAGGGCTTCATTTTAAGCAGCCCAAAGCCCCGGTACAGAATTAATTTGACCATAAAATCAACGTCATTTCTTGAAGAGTCTGAGGGTGTTTTCATATTTGAGCCCATTCCTTGATCCTGAATCCCAGATCTTTTCAGGTGCATTTGTCAGCAGGCATGCACATGTTCCGAGCCACAGTGCATCTCTCTCCCTCATTTGATAGATGTCAACTGGCTTAAAGAGGTTAAAGGTTTTGCAAGTCATCTCTACAACCCCCGGGAAACTGGCTTGTAGAGATTGTACAACTCCACCCCAGAGAATGGGGGCATTTTGATTAGAGCCCGACCGATATATCGGTCCACCGATATTATCGGCCGATATTGGCCGATAACCGATATATCGGTATCGGCCGATATGTTGGCCGATATGCCGATATTTTTTTATTTTGTATTTTTTAAGTCATGTCGTTGATATTTGATCTTTTTTCTTAATTCAAGTTATATTTTATATTTGTTCTATTTTTTGTTTTTGTATTCCTAGTTATTTATAATTATTAAATTCCCAGTTCAGTTTACTGTTTCATTGCATTTTGGACAATAAAGTTGATTGATGAGCTGTAAAATATCCTCCCTACATTACATGTCTCAAGTCATGTCCAGTCATATCTTTGTCAAGTGTTTGATACTGTATTTAAGGGATCATTGCAAAAGAATTGTGTAATATAATGGTGTATTATATAATATAAGAATATCGTCCGATATATCGATATCGGAATTTTTTAACTTCCTAATATCGGTATCGGCATCGGCCTCCAAAATCCAGTATCGGTCGGGCTGTAATTTTGATGCAATTCCTTTCCATTGAATGAGGTGATTCATAGTAGATCGGTGGGTGGTCTGTCTGTCTGTCTGTCTGTCTGTCTGTTTTTCTGTCCGGAAATGCTTCACATTACATCATATACATACACATACTTGAATAGTTGATGTGGGTGTGTGTTGCAGGATAATGGGGAAGACTCCCATCGTATCTCTCCCAGTCCTGTGGTCCACGTCAGGGGTCTGTGTGAGGCTGTGGTGGAGGCTGACCTGGTGGATGCCCTGGAGAAGTTTGGAGCCATATGGTGAGTCAATAACCACCACTGTGTGTGCAGTGTGCTACTAGCACTGATGATAGTCCTCGACTGAAACGTTTGCTGCCTTTTAAATCCACTTTATCTTTTGTTGCACTGTTTTGTCCTGCACCATGTAAAATAAAGTACCGTAAATTCCGGACTATAAGCCGCACCTTTTTTCCCATTTTTTGGCCTTTTTTGGCCCCTGCGGCTTATATAACGGTGCGGCTTATCTATGGATTTTTTCAAAAAAAAAAAAAAAAAAAAAACTCTTTTTTAGCACTCTTTCTAACTATAAATCCTATATAACTATAATAAGTTTTAATTTCCTCTCTTGCCCTCTTTTCACCACACTGTATGACACTGTATGACACTGTGTGCACTGTAAAAAACAACACAGGTGGTGTTGTGTTATGTTGTTTTGTTGAAATGTTAATAAATGGGAGCTTCCTCAAACAGCCATCTCTTTCCCGACAATCCCCTCTGTGCATGAACCCTTACATATGGTAATTAAACATTAAAACACACAAAAAAAAATATATATATACCATTAAAACACCCGCGGCTTATAGTCCGGTGCGGCTTATATAAGAAAAAAATAGTCAACTTTGCAGGTGCGGCTTATACACCGGTGCGGCTTATAGTCCGGAATTTACGGTAAGTCTTTTTTTGCTTGATCTCAGCCTCTGGACCTCCTCTGTGGCTTTTTTAGCCCTGTCATATCTGGTGTGCGGGTATCCTCTTTGACCTCTATTGTAAGTACTTTTGTACCGACGCACCCAGCCGAACTTCTTTTAGATGCCTTCCTTTTGTCGGCGCAGTCTCACAGCTTCTTCCCTACTTGACCAATAGAGGCGACATTCTCTCTGTTATAAGTCACTGCACCATCTCCAATGACTAGAAAGCTGTTATATTAAGGTGAAAAAAAAATGCTTATTGGGGCTTTAAAGTCAGAATTCTCAGTTTAAAGTCAGAATTCTGAGGGGAAAAAGAACCATACATGTGACATCACTGACAATGTCACTGATGATATCGACGTTGTACCAGAATTTGAATGTCTAGGGTAGGGCATTCACAGACTAGTCGACTAGTAAAACCACTAGTCGACACTGTGCTTAGTAGTCGACTAGTCGTTTTTTATTTTTTATTTCATTTTTTAATCTTTAAGAAAGAACATGAGGTATTTACACGACATACATTGACTATCATATCCCATATCCTGTTACAGTTTAAGGATTTTGGACCCAAGAGCAGACACAGAGACAGCCTCCAAGTTTAACAGAGTTTATTGAGAAATAGATGGCTGGAGTGAGCGGCAGGCAGTGGCAGAGAGTTACAGCAGGTGAAGACGGAGACAAACCCGGGACTCTGCTCACAGCTGACAGCAGGAAGAGGAACCATACGACCTGAGCACAGGAGGATAGGCAGGCGTCAAAAACAGTCCACAGGAAAACACGAGGAAACTTCGAGAGATATTCAAAAGAGATTAAAGCTCAGCGCTGGGAATAGCTACCACGTAGCGTAGGACTGAACAATCTGACGACGAGTGGTGGAAGAGCCGGGGTATTTAAGCAGGAGTCTGATGATTAGAAGATTGCTGCCAGCCGTGCTGCAGAGCCCAGGTGCCAGGTGCAGAAACTCCACCCACTGTACAGAAACACTCAGGGGAGGGGGAACATAGGGAGAGAGACAAACAAGACACACACCCTGCTGCCTCCTGACATATACCCCACAAAGAACATCAAAACACAACAAAACAAAACTGCATAAGATACACATTAATCCAAGATATGTGATATGGGATATGATAGTTCATGTATGTCGTGTAAATACCTCATGTTCTTTCTTAAAGATTAAAAAAAAAAAAAAAAAAAAACGACTAGTCGACTAGTCGAATACCTTTAGGGACGATTAGTCGACTAGTAAAATTCACTAGTCGTGAATGCCCTAGTCTAGGGTCCCTAGGTTTTTGTGTTTTTGTGTCGAGCCAAAAAAGGTTGGGAACCCCTGGATTATGGCATGCTTTTTTCAATCAATTATTCCTTAAAATACAGTTGAGACTAAAAATGGCCACTACTTCTTTGTTGCTCACTTTGTTCATCATTTAACAGTGGCTAGTAAACTCATATATTGAAACTACAAGTAGTATAATGACAATAGCAACTACTAACTCGCAGAATAGTGATTAGTGAGCAAACGATAAGAACTGGTGAATAATTTGTAGTGACTATTGAACAAAAAAATTAGGTAAGAGGGTACTTTTTAGTGCATTTTAGGGAATAGTTCATAAAAGAGCCTTCCATATAGAGATTGTATGTATGTGCATGGATGCAGATGCATCTGGATGGGGTTTGTGTATTGTAGGAAATGAGGGGGGCAAGGGGCAAAAAAAACAAAACTATTTTATCATTAAATGCAAATACTTCTACCGGCACGTTCCTGACATGGAACTGGTACTTAGCTAATTGCGCCAACTGTCTCACTACATCATGACTTTCCACTCGATGTGACTTTTCCAGTTTCCAGGTGTTTGAAATGTAATGTAATGTGATGTACCGTAATTGAAATGTCTGCTTCTTCTGTGTTCAGCTATGTGATGATGATGCCATTCAAGCGGCAGGCCCTGGTGGAGTTCTCAGAGGTGGAGAGCGCTGACCGCTGTGTGTCCTGCGGCGCCACTGAGCCAGTATACATTGCAGGTTTGATTACAGGGTTTTCATTGTGTGTAGAGGATTGATTGATTGATTGATTGAATGATTGAGTTGAGTTGAGTTGAGTTGAGTTGAGAAAACTTTATTTATCCCCGGGGGGCAATTCAGTTTCTACAGTTCATCACCGTTGCAAGTAAACATATTGTATTTCATTTCGGTCACAAAATACAAAAATACATACATACACAAGAAGGGAAATAGGAAAGGAGCTCAGTGTGATCAAAACCGAGATAGTGCATTTGGTTCCTCGTGTCCCTCAGCGTACATGGATCTGAGCCGCAAGGGTGCAGGACGCAACATTGTTTATACACATGTAAAGTGCATAGGGTGCATGTGTAAACAGTTGGTTTTAGAAATACATAAAAAATAAATAAAATAAAAAAATAAAAAGTAAGATAAAAAGTAAAAAAATTTGCATACAGAAAAAAGTGCAAATGCTACGATACACAGTGTTATTGGTTCAGTGCCTACTACATGCATACAGTCAGTGCAGTTTTCTACTTCTCTGCATTCAACAGCCGAATGGCTGAGGGAATGAAGGACTTGGAGTAACGGTTTGTTCTGCAGGAAGGTGCCCGATAGCGCCGTCCCAGCGGCAAGAGGGCAAATTTAGAGGACAGGATATGGTCAGGTTGGTCCATAAGACCTTTTGCTTTCTGAACCACTCGCTTCTTCCAGAGCGCGTTTATGTCACTCTGCTGAACTCCAATGATTTTGATTTTGATTGATTGATTGATTGATTGATTTGTTTTCATTGGTTAGTTTTAAATGGGTAAGATTTACATCTCTGTATCCATTCATCCATCCATCTATCAGGGCAGCAGGCGTATTTTAACTACTCCACATCCAAGCGAATCACCAGGCCAACCAACGCGGACAACCCCAACAGTGGCAACAAAGTCCTCCTGCTGTCCATACAGAACCCTCTCTACCCTATAACTACGGTACACACACACACACACACACACACACACACACACACACACACACACACACACAACCATCCGCATGCACAACACACAATTTCTAGTCAATACAGAAAGATTTTACACTGCTCCTCTAATTGGCCATAATGAAACCAAACCCCTGCCAAACCCACATGTGTTTTTGTCTCTGTCTTTTGTTCTTTTTTAGTTCTTTTTTTTTTTTTTAACTATGGGGGGGAAATGTCTCAAGATAATTTGTGTGAAAAGATCACAATCGGTGGGTAAATGTGTGATCTGTAAGAGAAGTGGCAAATATGTTTCTTCCTCAGCTGAAACTCTTAACCCCCTGGGGCCAGTTGCACCAAGTGGTCTTACGACTGGTCTTAAGCTACGCCGGTCGTAACTTTACGACCTAACAGCTACGCCGGTTGCACCAAGAGGGCTTAACCTTCTTTTCACTACGCCCAGGCGTAACTCTTACGCCTGGTCAGGAGGAGGCGTAGCCTGCCTGTAACAGAGATCTCCGTGTATATCAGCGGAGACCTTTTTGAGTCCTTACCGTCATCGTCACCGTCATAACGTCGCCATCGAAAGCATGATGTTAGATTATAACAAACTAGTTTTGTGGCTTAGCCTTCCCAAATGTTGCCGTTAGTTTTTTAGAATTTAATACATAGAATTGGGAACATTACATTCAATTTCATTCAGACTGTCTGGCACTCAATCGCCGCCATTTTTCCCCCGGAGCGAGGGAGGGTGGGAGGAGGGAGGGTCAGTGGTGTAGTCTACCTTTTTTCAGAGGGTATACTGTGACTCTGAATCTTGGGGGGGGGGGGCGTGGTTTCGGCCGGAAGTGGGCGGAGATTCGACCCATTTCTTGTTGTTGTTCCTCCCCAAATTTACAGAATAGCTTCAGCCATCAGCTTCATCTTGCTTCTTCGCTCGCTATTCTGTCTCCTGAAGATTTGTTTGCCGACGGGGAGAAAGCCCCACGTGATAGCCACCTGTCAATCTCTCTCTCTCTCTCTCTCTCTCTCTCTTGCTCAACGCTGTAACACCGTTTTATTTTGAAATTCAGTTGACTTTGCCATTTCCCGCGGATATTGTCGCGTTTTTCTTTCCTGGCTTGACAGAAAAAGTCTGCCTTCACGCGCCTTGTCGGCTTGAAAATAGAACTCATGTAAAAATCGGCGCAGCTCAGGCGAGGCGTGGGTACACAGAAGGTTCACGTTGAGGCGCCCTGTGTACACAGCCTCATTGACTAAAAAGGACGCCTTTAAAAGCGTGGGTAAAGGCAATGCTTGGGTGCTGTGTGTGAACGTAGGGTAACACACAGAGCGCACAGGGTGAATTTTATGAATGGAAATTGAAAACGATACGTATCATAGCGCATTTCCCAGTGCGCCAACGCAAATCTGAGTAATTTCGCAGTGTGTAGATTGCGTCTACCTGCGTTGCACGTAGACTACACCACTGGGGAGGGTGTAGTGATGCACATACTGTACAGTAGTAGTGGCTGATAGAGCGTAGTGGCACAGTGACGCTCCAAGCAGGTCGCGAGGCACATTTTTGCAACATCATCCAATCAGGGTGCATTCCCTGGCAATTCACATGGACACGCATTGCTACGACCGGCCTAGTTAAGACCAGACGTAAGCCCTGTTGGTGCAACAGGCATAAATCCACTCTAAAGACTGGTCTTAACTAAGACCGACGTAGGAGTTACGACCAGGCATAGTTAAGACCACTTGGTGCAACCGGCCCCTGAGGTCTAAGGGATACCCATGTGTTTTACATCAAGATTTGCAGAACAAACTCAGCTATCTGAAATATGAGGTAGTCATTGTCCTAGATCACTGTGTAAAGAGATCATTTGGCCCAAAGGCTGAAAAGCTGAAATCCGCTTCTTGAAATGTAAATCTCTTGTGAAAACACACATGTATTCATGTGGATGAATTGTTTTGGTGCTTGAAATGGGTTTACCAAAGTCTTAAGTTCACAAAAGTACTGCAAAGTATGAATAAAATAGTAGATACGTGTATAATAAGCATCTAAAATTAAATGTTGTCATATCGTTTTTGTGTTGTCTGTTACTATATTTTCACCTAATGTTAGACTGAGCTAAATGGGACTGAATAATGACTTCATACATCAAGCTTCATGGGATGTGTGCAAATGAAAAAGTAGCATTACCGTATATTTTTTATTATTATTTACTGTTTTTTTTTAAAAGCAACAAAAAAATCCCCAGACAGAACACGATTTATAAGCTTTAACAGGATGTGTGTAAATGAAACATGAGCATTACACCATTTTTCCTTTCAATAAGGATGTGTGTGTTTGTGTGTGTGTGTGTGTGTGTGTGTGTGTGTGTGTGTTTTATCTAGGATGTGCTATACACAGTTTGTAATCCCATGGGCAGTGTGCTGAGGATTGTCATCTTCAAACGCAATGGAATCCAGGCCATGGTGGAGTATCCTTACTCTGTGTGTGTGAGTGTGAGTGTGAGTGTGAGTGTGAGTGTGAGTGTGAGTGTGTGTGTGTGTGTGTGTGTGTGTGTGTGAGTGTGTGTGTGTGTGTGTGAGTGTGAGTGTGAGTGTGAGTGTGTGAGTGTGTGTGTGTGTGTGTGTGTGTGTGTGTGTGTGTGTGTGTGTGTGTGTGTGTGTGCGCGTGCGTGCCTGCGTGCGGTTCTTTGTAAATGTGTGTTGTGTCCTCTCCTTAACCCCAGCTCTCCAGGTTTGAGTCGGTCGAGTGTGCCCAGAAGGCCAAATCTGCTCTGAATGGAGCAGACATCTACGCTGGCTGCTGCACACTTAAGATTGAGTATGCAAGGGTAAGAGAGCAATGCACTCACAGGATACTCCACCGTGTGTGTGTGTGTGTGTGTGTGTGTGTGTGTGTGTGTGTGTGTGTGTGTGTGTGTGTGTGTGTGTGTGCGCGTGCGCGCGCGTGTGCGTGTGTGTGTTAGGGCTGCATATAAATAACCCAGTACCGAGTAGTATCGAGTATGCAATCCTTTTTTACTATCTAGACAAAAATGACTATTTGTATGGCTTTGCTTGCAGCCAATCACCACAAGCGTTCTTTGATTTAATGCGACGTGTGATTGGCCCTCGACTGCAGCAGCTAAAACCCATACAGGCTGTGGTGCTGATGTCGAGCACATTGTATGTGATGGAGTTGGCAGTTCAGCGTGCCAAGATGCCAACAAAACATTCAAAAGAATTGCTAAACCAAAGACGATGGGATTCCAAGCAAGACGGTTCAACTTCAACTCACTTCCTGTCATTTTGGCACACGGGTTTTGCTCCTGGCTTTCCCACGGACACGCCCACTAAGAGATTTTCGGCAGGTCTGAGTCTATTGGAGCCAATGGGAAAAGTCAACATGATCTCAGATTATGACAGATTCCTTTGCCCCATATTCATTAAAGTAAATACTCGGCCCATTCTCCGAAGCCACATATCTTCTGAATATTCTGACACTAAAATTAAATTTTTCAGACAGACAGGAGATGTTCAAGACCTGTCTCTATCTCAGCAACACACTCTCATGAGATTTGGCAACAGGAACTCATGTTAGCAAGTCCCGTTCATTGACAATAATAATAATAATCCAAAAATATGCGATCCCAGTGATGAAAGATGCTCATATATATATATATATATAGTTACCGGGTGCACTGCTGTCACCACCGCAGCTCCTGGCGTTGACTGCGTTGACTCTGGTGGTCGTTGTGGCCCCTGATATTGCCGCCGTCGATACCGGAGCCCTGGACTCAACTGTCCGATTTCTATATCTCTATAATATATATATATATATATATATATATATATATATATATATATCTGTGGATGGCTGTAAAGACCCTTTTTCCCCTCTAGTCCACAATAGAAAGCGTCCCCAGCCAGACTCTCCCAGCCCCTTTGCTGGGAGAGTCTGGCAAGCGAGACTACTGATGGCATGACATCATTAGCTAATTAGCCTAGCAAGGGATAGCAAGGTCGTAGACAGTCAGGGTTCGAGGGGTGGGTACGGGGAGTGGCTGGGGGATGTAGTGTCTCGTCTGTCTCGGGCAAGCCGGACTCTGGATCTTATTTCAAGACCAGCCGAGACCACAACTGCAGTGACATCATTCCTTGCCTGTGTATATATATATTTTTTTACTGTGATTGGGTGTAAAAATTCCTCCTTCAATCGCAACCCATAACCTTGCAGTTTGAAAGTTTCTAATGCTGTAGCCACTCCCCTCACGTTCACGTTCACGTTGTTAGAAGAGCAATTGTCTAAAGGATAAATGGTCTTGAAAATGGTCTCGCATTTGTCTGGTCTTGGTCTTGGTCTTGGTCTCAACCCCCCCCTCGGTCTTGGTCTTGTCTCGGTCTCGCCCCTCCTCGGTCTGGGTCTTGTCTCGGGTTAGGTGGTCTCGACTCCAACACTAGGGTGGTTTAGGGTAGGGTTACTGGTAGGACCATTTTCCATGTTGAAAACAATTGGCCACACCAGTGCTCCGTGGGCTTCAAGGTATTTGCGCTTGTTTAGTCAGACGCATGGATGCATGATGAGTTCACGGAGCTTCTGCAGATGACAGCAGACGAGCTGTGTCTTACTCTTTCATTGGCTGTAGCACATTGATGGCTCTACCGACATGAGCAGATATTTAGCCTGCTAGAGATCTGTCAGCCGTCTATGTTCACGCATAGCAATCAAGTGCCAATTTGTGCACCCGGAACCAACGCCGATTTGGCTCTGATCTGGGCGCTTTTGTTAGCTACTGTAACTCGAAAAACTGTTGGCGAGTGGAAAATCAAGGCTCGTATCATATAGTCTGCATTAGACTACAAGAGATGTGAAGTCTCGAGGTAATTTCAATCAGGAATACTACTTAACCCACGCCCTGTTTCATTCATATTTCTCCCTATTCAATCACAGTTATCCACACTCTCCCACACTATCAATACCCAAACGATGCAAGCCATCTCCTTCCCTCGCTTTGCCGCTGAACCAATCATCTGAAGCGGTTGAAAGTATATCAAGTTCACGTCTCTTACTATGTGGTTTCGTTACTCACCGATATGTTATCGCTCTGCAGTTGCTGTCATTTCCATGTACCAGTTGTTTGGCCCCGCCTCCTCCCCTGCCACCACCAACGTCATGTCTCCAGAGGGATTCCCCATGGGGGGATTTCTATTCTATGCATTCCTGACACTCATCAGGAGGGAGGAGCCATCATGGAGCCATACACCAAACTTGAATCTTCTTTGTTCAATCAATAAATGTTATTTGAAACCTTTATACTAGTCTCTCCTGATTGAATGTTGGATCAGATGTTGTGTTGGTAAATTCTCAACTACCAGGGATAGTTGGATTAAGTGCTATTGGGAAATCTAGAAGGCAACTAGGCTATATATTTCATACATGTGATGTGACTGTATCCTCTATAACTTTGTATGTGTCATGTGATGGGTCATGTGACTGTATCCTCTATAACTCTTTATGTGTCTCTAACAGCCTACCCGACTGAATGTAATTAGGAATGACAATGAGAGCTGGGACTACACTAAACCCTACCTGGTCCGACGAGGTAAGACACACTCTCTCTGACATTCTCTCTCTGACATTCTCTCTCTCTCTCTCTCTCTCTCTATCTCTCTCTCTCGTTGCGCTTCACCCAGACTGCTCCCATCCCTAGGTTTCCCAATTGTCGTGACACAAAAATTAGTAGTTGACCTGAGTCAGTGACATGAGTGAACGGCTGCCATTTTGAACATTCAGGATGGGAAACTCTACCTGGAAGAGCAGGTCCAGCTACTCTACATTTAGTATTTCACAGATTCACACTGATAAACATCAGAAACAAATGTATCTCAGTCTAGTCTAGGCAGCTAGCTAGTAGCGATAACTAACTTGTAAGCTAACTAACTTCCTGCTACAGTCAGGCAGTTGTTGTCGATGTTGCTAGGTGGTAATATTTGTTACCATATTAATATTTGTTTTAAGTCCATATTTGTGTTGAAGTAATGCTGGATTTATTTACGTCGGTGTTCTAGGTATAATTTCCAATCCTGAGTGTTCAAAACGGCCGCCGTGTAAGTAAGGTCTCTTGATATGCAATGATACTAATGCTAAAATCAGATACAGTACTGTTAGACTTTTGGGCTGAACCCTGCTTTTGCACTGACTTATATAGTCTTGCTTCTGGGGACCCTTTTCTTGGAACTCTACTCGGAAGGGTCAGTTTCTCACTAAGGCCATCTTTGATTCATTTTACACAATTGGATGAAGATGGTCTTAGTTTTCAGGATCTTTTGCAAAACCATGTCCAGATCTAGCTGTTACAGGTCAGTTTTTCAGCTGTGGATTAATTAGTCCTAAACAGTCTGGACCGCAGACCTCGATCACACTTTCCTTCTCCAATCAACACACTCTTACACCCGCCAATCACCGGCCTCTCACAAGCCTGCACCTCCAATCACCGGCCTCTCACAAGCCTGCACCTCCAATCACCGGCCTCTCACAAGCCTGCACCTCCGCCCACCCTGCGGAGAGAGACACAATAGAGGGAGAGAGAAAGAGAAAGAGGGATGGACGTCAGGCTGACTCTGCACAGCAACTTTCTTCCATCTTCACCTTCTTCAACCCAGAGAGAGAAAGGGAGAAACAGAGATGGAGAAAGAGAGAGCGACCGCACTCCTCCTGACCACCATGCAGCCGCTGCTTCAACACGCCCAGGAGGCCACAGCGCCACCTCTGTCTGGAGGACCTCACTAACTCTACCCTCTACCGATAGGTCTATTCCATATTTTCCCATCTTTTTAAATACCCACCTCTGTTTGGAGGATGACAAGGCTAGAGACTGGGCTGTTCTCTGCTCTCTGACTCTTTGGCCTATTCTACACTTCTCTCGGGCTGATTTGACCTGGTAGCAATGGCTGTACAATTAGGCACATGCACAGAACTGCATTTCACATAATTGATTGATTGATTGGTACATTTTGTCAGGAATATTTTCTCATTACCTTCAATTAAAATTAAATGCATTTAAATTCACCTCAAATTAATGTAGATGTGGAGATGCCTAAATATCTGTGCAGGATCCTGTGTACACTAGACTTCTGAGATGTCACATTATTGTTAATTTATGTGGTGTGTAGCTGAATATTCTTTTGAAAATTATTCAGCTGTTGTGTGATTGCATCAGGGCTGGAGTCAGTTCATTCTTCATTCAACCAATTCAGGAAATTATATTTAATTTCATAAAATGAGCTTTTTCAATTCAATCTGATAATAAAATGTCCTATTTGCACAGTCTACTTTGCAGTTCTTCATGAAATGCCTGTTTGCAAAGTGAACTGACCCCAGCACTGTTATACTGTAGGGGCAATATTTGCTAAATAAACATGTTTATTGAATATGTTTAAATGTTTTCGATTGAGGCACTTTGCAAGGACACAGAGAGGAGGACAAGCCTAATTCCATTAACCATCTAACTGAACATGCTTCTCCGAAAAAAAAGGCATTGGGAATTACAGGGGCTTCCAGTCAATTAAAATGTATATTTTTGAAGCATTTTTGCCTTAAGTCTCTCTAGAGAGAGACAGGAAGGATGAAAGAGAGAGGGGGATTGTATGCAGCAAAGATCCTCACACAGATTTGAACACAGGGCATTACAGGGAGGGACAGGTAGCCAACTAAGCCACCAGTAAAAACCCAGTAAAACTTCTTCAGCCTTAAGTCTTTTTCAAAGACAAGCTGCAAACGTATTTCAATGGTGTCCCCAAATCATTTTTGTGAAGTTTTTGGCTTCAAGAGCTTATGGCTTTTGACAAGGCACCTCTGATTATTTGGGTGTATTATGTTGTCAAAGTTCCCGCAGCGTAAGGTAGCCTACTAACTAATAGTATAATTTGCTACATAATGTAATACATTGTATTAAAAATACAATATCCCTTTAAGTGGGGTGGCAAAAATGTAATATAACATTTGAATGTAATAAGTTGCTAAATAATGCACAGTAAAAACATTATTGCATTAACCAGCAAGTATTACTTCAACAGGGATGTAACATATTTTTTAGCCATTAATCTGCGTAGCCGTTGCAAATTCAGCCATTAATGGATCCATTTTGATAAGTGATCATATCTGGCATTATCAGTTGTAACAAGGCCCCTATAACAAGAACACTATTCTGGTCAATTTTTCAATTTTATTTATTTATTATTTATTTTCTTTGTCTTTTTTGGGGGGGTCGTCCCTTTTGTGACTTTGAACTGCCAGCTGGGACAAACTTTCACATAGGCAAGGGAAAAGGGGCCATAGGGGGATACAGTGCCAGCCGTAGATGATATCTATCCTCCGCTTGATGAAGCTGGATGACGTCGACGGTGGGTCTGACTACGTGAGAATATAGGGGGAGTGACGCCGTGCGCTTGTTCATCTGACTTACTGTAAACCACTTCCTTTTTCCTGTTCTTCTCACCCTCCTCTTCTTTTTCTTGTCATCCTCCTCATCCTCATCTCTTTCTCTCTACTTCTTCTTCTCCTCTGCCAATGTTTGTCACTGAACAATGTCACTGACATTGTGTGTGTGTGTGTGTGTGTGTGTGTGTGTGTGTCTTTTCTAGAGAAAGAGAGAGAGAGTGTGTGTGGGTGTGTGTCTTTTCGAGAGAAAGAGAGAGAGTGTGTGTGTGTCTGTGTGTCTGTGTGTGTGTTGTGTGTGTCTTTCGCTTTCACACCGGCCTTGAAAGCCGCAAAATGCACGGAAAATAGGATCCGCGCCTCCGATGTGAAAGTTGTGAACGCGGGTTGGTGGGTAATTGTTGTACGCCTTTCGTTCCGCCAGTGGACCTAGTCAGAGCGCCGGGTTACCAGGCAACCCACCTCCACTTGAAAGCGTAGGAGCAGCAAGCCGGAACGGTGCGAATGCTCAGCTCATTGGACCCGGGAAAAAAAAAAAAAAAAAAAAGCCTTACTTTTAAAAATCTATATATTTTAATTATTTACCCTATTAATTTACATTTCACACATCCAGCACATTAACAGTCTGTGTTAGCTGTCCCTGTCTTTGTCTGTCTTGTCTTTCATACTGAACAGCTCGTTCAGATGCGGCCAGGTATACTCAGTTTCATTATTCTCTCCTTTATCATAATCAGATACATCTATTTTTCTATGGCTATCAGCAGTGACAAATTAATATTGGCTCGCACACAGAGCCACACCCTTTGCTGTCAATTTACAGACATCCACATCTTCTGCCCTGCAAACCTTAAAAGGGACACTCCACCTAAAAACAATGCTGATTTATTTTGCACACAATCTCACACAGATCTGAAAACTGGAAACAGTTTTGCAGGCATTCATTTCATTTAGTTTGACAGTTATTGAGAGAGTTGATTTGAGTTAAGTTGTGGACCAGTGATGTTATTTGTGCATGAATTTCCCTAGCAGCTCAGCTGGAAAAAGCAGTTGCCTTGGTGACCGAGCACGTTCACAGCATGCAAGTGAAACGTGCGCGTGACCAATCTGGGGTGTGAAGGTCAGTGTGGATGACCATCATGCTCTCTGGATTATCTCCAGGCCTTATCATTTTTCACTGCTATAGCATCTCTCCACCTGCCAAACGCTGTGTGTGTGTGTGGGTGGGTGGGTGGGTGTGGGTGTGCGTGTGCGTGTGCGTGTGCGTGTGCGTGCGCGTGTCTGTTATCTCTTGCCATGGATTCATTCAGGACAACACAGCAAGGCATCAGCATAGGGCTGCACAATATATCAACGATATGATCTTTGATTTTGTATTGTGATATGGGGTAATCATATCATAATATACCAATAGGAATGTACCACTTTGAATGCAAAATAGATGGTAATGGGGTGTGAAGGCTGAAAAGCTGAAGCAATTGCTGAAGCTGAAAGCTGAAGCAATAGACCCTTCTCACGGTGGCCATTTTGTGTCGAAAAGGCAGGATAAACACAGGTGCAAGCAAAACACTAATGAGGGTTTCCATCTTCCATGATTGGAAGTTGGAAACCTTCATTAGTGTTTTGCTTGCACCTGTGTTTATCCTGCCTTTTCGACACAAAATGGCCCCCGTGAAAAGGGTCTATTGGCTGAAAAGCAACTGGTTGACACGTCATATCCAGCTGTCAGTGCGACTGCTTCTGAAGAAGACGAGAGTTGACTCGTCGAAACTGTCAAGGTGAATAAATAACATCTATAAACCTATGTCTGATCACAAGAAAACACAAACGTCTAGATGGTAATGGTTTTACTCCAAATCCCCCTCTCTCTGTCCACTGTGCCTTATATTAGTGTATACTGTACATGCTATATAGGCGGTTTTCACCAGCTGCAACCCCACGGCATTTCCTTTTTCTCAGCTTCTTCTTCTGTGTTTTATGGCGGTTGGCATCCTTAAATGTTGCATTACCGCAACCTGAATTGTATCAGCTTCACAGTGCTCACTATTGACAGTGTCCACTTTCTCAGCTATTCAGGGGGAAACACTGACATAGCCTCCTTCTATTTATATAGATGGTTTTCACCAGAGCGCAACCCCACAGCACTTCCTTTTTCTCAGCATTCGGCAAACTGCAGAAATATTCACTTGACATCGTTACTTTTGTTTTCGCCGCTCAGCTGTATAGACGGTTTTCACGGAATGGTCAGTCCTGCGCTTGAATGTTTTTTTTTCTTTTATGTCCATAGCAAACACTGCAACAGGAAGTGAGCGGGGGTTCAATTTAGAATGTTTTTGTTGTCAAGTTAAAACCGTCTATATATATTTTTTTGTTATGTAAAGATAGGCCTATGCGTGCAATAACGTACTGATAGTCAGCTTACTCTGTAACATGTAGTTTTTATTAGCCTCTCAGGCTAGCTCTAGACCGAACAACAACGCTTCCTACTACCCAGCGTGTGCACGTCTTTCCGACAGGGGTGGTTGTTATGGCAACTATCAACAACAACAACTACTAACTACTACAATACATAAAGACCGAAATAGGCTAACTTGTTAATGTGTCTGTCGGAGACACGGCCTAACGTTAACATTTAATATGAGCCGAATATCAGCCTGCGCTCAGCTATGTATACAGGAAGTAAACCGGATATCCAGGTGGGTTGTGATGGTTGTTATTGTTGTCAAGTTAAAACCGTCTATATAATGCTTTCACTGTATGTATGTACTATGGATGAAACACATTATATTAGTGTATACTGTACATGCTATATATAATGCTTTCACTGTATGTATGTACTATGGATGAAACACATTCATTGACTGTATTTAAATGGAATACAGTGATGATGGTGATGATTGGATTGGATTTGTATGATTATGATGATAATGTAATGCGGGTTGATTTGTATGATTATGATGATAATGTAATGCAGGTTGATTTGTATGATTATGATGATAATGTAATGCAGGTTGATGTTCTTTCGTGCTGAGGGAGAAAAAAAGAGAAAGAAAGAGAGGTTGCTGTCTGACGTTCTACAGGTACCGTCTCTTTCATTTCTCAGTTATAATGCCTTTCCCTCTGTATCTGTTGTCTCTTTTGAAATATAACCACATTATTAAAAGTGTTTATTTCATCTTTTTTTTTACCGACTTCTATATTTACTATAAGTTGTATACAATTTGTATTTATTTGATTGTAGTATTATTATTTGGTGAAAAATGTAAAAACATCCCCTTCCGAATGGGGGTGCCCATGAATGATAGGCCATGAAACAGTCCTACACCTCCAGACCATGGTCCAGTCCTATACCTCCATACCATCAGAACATGGTCCAGTCCTACACCTCCATACCTCCAGACCAGCCCATGGTCCAGTCCTACACCTCCATACCTCCAGACCATGGTCCAGTCCTACACCTCCATACCTCCAGACCATGTTCCAGTCCTACACCTGCAGACCATGGTCCAGTCCTACACCTCCATACCTCCAGACCAGCCCATGGTCCAGTCCTACACCTCCATACCTCCAGACCATGGTCCAGTCCTATACCTCCATACCTCCAGACCATGTTCCAGTCCTACACCTCCATACCTCCAGACCAGACCATGGTCCAGTCCTACACCTCCATACCATCAGAACATGGTCCAGTCCTATACCTCCATACCTCCAGACCAGACCATGGTCCAGTCCTACACCTCCATACCTCCAGACCATGTTCCAGTCCTACACCTCCATACCATCAGAACATGGTCCAGTCCTATACATCCATACCTCCAGACCAGACCATGGTCCAGTCCTACACCTCCATACCTCCAGACCATGTTCCAGTCCTACACCTCCATACCTCCAGACCAGACCATGGTCCAGTCCTACACCTCCATACCATCAGAACATGGTCCAGTCCTACACATCCATACCTCCAGACCAGACCATGGTCCAGTCCTACACCTCCATACCTCCAGACCATGTTCCAGTCCTACACCTCCATACCTCCA
The DNA here is from genome assembly GCF_964638095.1 of Poromitra crassiceps. Taxonomy (NCBI): domain Eukaryota; kingdom Metazoa; phylum Chordata; class Actinopteri; order Beryciformes; family Melamphaidae; genus Poromitra; species Poromitra crassiceps. The sequence continues at coordinate 14,135,475 of NC_139647.1, forward strand.
GACCAGCCCATGGTCCAGTCCTACACCTCCATACCTCCAGACCATGTTCCAGTCCTACACCTCCATACCTCCAGACCATGTTCCAGTCCTACACCTGCAGACCATGGTCCAGTCCTATACCTCCATACTATCAGAACATGGTCTAGTCCTACACCCCCATACCTCCAGACTGTTAAAAATGAAAGAATGATATTCAAAGGATGTGTATTCCTCAAATGTAATGTTTTAAAGCCAAGCGTGTCTGAGAAGATGGCTGCAGTACCCCCACATCTCTCAATTCTTCTGAAAGAGTGTAAGAAACTAAAATTAGGAAGTGAGGCTTCAATAATGCATGCCTAGGCTAAAATGTAAAAAGAGTCAAATATTAACAAATACTTTACAAGGTTAGATGTTAATCCTTTGCCAGCATGAACATGCTCCTTGCTAACATGTGCTTATGAGTGCTTATAGAATGTTGATTTATTCTCTACAGGGCTGGGTTTGATGATGAATAAAGTTCCTACTGGACCTTGTAAACAGGGACTTCATGGATACATTTTGGCAATATTGAACCTGTATAATGCATCTGATCTCTCATATACCCCATATTTTTGTATTAGTCCACGTTTACTTACAAATACCATAACAAGTTCCAGTGGTAACTTTATTCCAAAACAAATTTCTGGTCTCCCTAAACAATAAACTTGTGATTCTCATTTAATTTGGACACAAAACAATCCAGATTGAGATTCAGTACCAAAAGCCTCTTCTCTGTTGGACAAAGTATGAAACTGAAACCAGTGTACTCAAATAACTCATCTTTGCCTAGTCTGGGAATAGCAGGTTAACCAATTGTGATGTAGCCTTTTTACCCTGGATTAAAAACGTGTTTCCTGTTTTAGTGTGGAATTGCAGTATTTTTTGATAAATTAATATTGCTGAAACAAGCCCAGTGTTGATGAAGAAATGACTCTGGACTCTGTACATAATCGACCTCTGTGTGTGTGTGTGTGTGTGTGTGTGTGTGTGTGTGTGTGTGTGTGTGTGCATGCGCGTGTGTGTGCGTGCGCGTGTGTGTGCGTACACGTGCGTGTGTGTTTCAGACCGTGGCAAGGGTAGGCAAAGGCAGGCCATATTGGGAGAACACCCATCATCCTACAGTGATAACGGCTATGGTAAGACACACACGGCTCTGCAACTGCTACTTAATCTACATGCCCTATGCTCCACAGTTGAAACTTGAACCTCTTGAACACACACACACATATACGTGCACCTGTGTGTGCTCGGTGTAGATTGCCAATCATGTGTAATGGTGAGAGGTGTAGATGTAGGTAGCTTCACCCGTGGTTGGAAGTTGATCCCTGCTTTCTACACTCTGTAAGCTGTCTCTCACACATAAATAAATACACAGATGCCCAGCAGATGTAGGTATGCCTTTCCTTTCTTCTCCTTAGTGTGAGGCTGGGTGTCAGTCAACAGGTGGTCATATTGCTGACATTGAAACTTGTCGGCAGGTTGTAACCACAATCCTCACTGTATGTAGTGTGTTCAGACAAGAAGTGATATGAAAGTTCACCTTGTCTTACATGAATTTGAGCCTTAAAAACAAGTGGCTAGATGAGGGTTGTCAATGAAGTGCTTGGCAAAGGGTTTGTAGCCCGTGATCTCTATCAAACCTTTCCAAACAGAGGCTGAGTGATTGTCCGAGACGCGCTTACGGAGTCGTCGTGAATACAGGCGTTTAGCAGCTCATATTGTCTTATCGAACCTTTGTTTGCACTCTTTAAGCCGCTGTTTGTCTCCACTTCTGAGCGCCTCCTCTTTATCCAGTCTGAGCTTCTTGAGTTGGGCAGTGAAGCAGCTCTTCTTCTTCTTGTATTTCACTGTGGAGCAGCTATCATCAGTGATGATGATTTCTGTGATGATTGATCACAGAAAGTGATGTAGGATGTGACTGCATCAGTTTATTAATCCAGACTGGTCATGGCCTAACCCTGACCCTGACCCTGACCCTGACCCTAACCCTGACCCTGACCCTAACCTTAACCCTGACCCTGACCCTAACCCTGACCCTAACCCTGACCCTGACCCTAACCCTAACCCTGACCCTGACCCTAACCCTGACCCTGACCCTGACCCTAACCCTGACCCTGACCCTGACCCTGACCCTAACCCTAACCCTGACCCTGACCCTGACCCTGACCCTGACCCTGACCCTGACCCTGACCCTAACCCTAACCTTGACCCTAACCCTGACCCTGACCCTGACCCTAACCCTGAATACATCCCAATATGTACAGTGCAAACCTGCACGGAGGTCCTCTACAGCCACACTGTTCCAGTTTTTTGACGTCCTCACAACAGGTTTAGCTTTTAGCCGAGTTTTAGTTGCTGTCTACATGGAGGATCAAATGAATGATGGCATGGTCTGAGGGAGGTTGCTCCATTCGTGAACAATTATGCCAATGCATAAGTGCCTTAAACTGGCATTATTTCTAATGGCCAGCAGGGGGCGACTCCACTGGCTGCAAAAAGAAAGTCCAATTGTCTGGAAGTCAGCAAAATCACCCTACTTCTCACTTGATTTATGACCTTAGTAAACACTTTCCGAATGAGTTGATGGTCTCAATCGCTAGTTTAAAATCTTCTCCAATACAGCCTGATGTTCATTTAGTCAATGATGGTCCCATTTTGAATAAAATAGACCATAAAGCAGAGCAGACTATGCTTTGGGGCGTGATCGGACCGCTCGCCAGTTGCGGACCAAGAGCAGGCGGCGCTACGGCTCTGTGGGAAACCCTGGGTCCTAACGCTAGTCCACAAACCAATGAGTGACGTCACGGTGGCTATTTCCATATTTTTATACAGTCTATCTATGGTTTCTCCCTAGGTGCACCCTGCCCCCTGCTGCCTCTCCCCAGCAACAGCAGGTACAAACTCAACTCATTGGATGTCCCAGACATGGTGTCCTACCCTCTGCCCCAGTCATCCTCCTCCTACTCCGCTCATGCCCCCAGCTCTGTGGCCATGGTGAGCGGCCTCCACCCATCCAAGATGAACTGCACCCGCATCTTCAATCTCTTCTGCCTCTATGGCAACATCGAAAAGGTGTGTGTGTGTGTGTGTGTGTGTGTGTGTGTGTGTGTGTGAGAGAGAGAGAGTGGTTCTCAAAGTGGGGATCCTGGCCTGGGGTTCCAGGGGTCCTTGAGGGGGTTCCACCACCCAAATGTGCAGTAGTATAATTTCACTATAGATAGATAGATAGATAGATAGATAGATAGATAGATAGATAGATAGATAGATAGATAGACTTTATTGCAGACTCAAGGTCCATACAAAAATACAGTCAAATACACATAATACAGAAAAGATTAAAAGAAAACACAAAATAAAAAATAGTCTAGTGACTCATTTTAAAAGACACCTATACCAGTGCTCCCAAAGCTGAGACGTGCAGCGTGTGGCACTGTACGCAATGTTCACCAGCACCACAACAAGTTGATTTTCAGAATCATTTAACCGACAGATAAACCTATACATTACATTTCTCAAGACAGCTTGCAGTGTGTTCACTCCAGCTCTCACAAACATCTCACTCGCACTAGTCCACCTGGGCCTTTTTAGCAGTATTCTCAGAGAGTCATTATATGCCACTTGCAGTCTCTGAAGGCTGGCTTTTTTATAGTTCAACCACAGATGTGCAGTGTACAAAGGTGAACAGTACGCTGTAAACAGAGTCAGCTTCACTCCATCAGTGCAACAACCAAATTTACGTGACAATACATTTGCTCGTACATACAACATACGACACTGACTATAATTGAAGTGAGCAGAAATTAGCATAATTAGAGAATGCATAACAATAAAAAAAACTGGGGGAAATAGTGTGATCCTCCCATGCGCTACGTCCTGCCGGTGAAACTCCTTACTGTCAGGTGAAAAGAAGCTGGCGACTGCAGATGTATAGGAGGAAGCATGTGTTAGTCAACAACTCTCCCCAGATTGGCTGAGGAGGTGGAGCCATCACCGGGACAGCAAGGGTATTGGCCAAGTACAATTGACGTATCGCTAAGCCCCAAATGCAGACGAGCCAATCACAGCGCGTGTAGCTCCGCAATACACTCGGACAACCTGAGCCTGGAGCTCCATAGAGAAGCAGAAGAAATCGGGATTCTCCTCTGGTTTTATGGTGTTTCATACAGTTATAAGTAGAAAGAAATGGTCAAACGATGTGCATGGTGGTAAATGCAACATTACGAGGTATCCTGGGAGGCCAGGCAATGGATAATAAGAAACTAGTAAACGTAGATCCACTCACATCCACAATGCTGCTGCTGTTTGGACGTCAAATCTGCAATCGTGGTGACAGCAAGATGAGTCTTCTCCCTCATTTGCTTTCCGTGATCCAAAGGTATCATGAAATCATCATGGTATTCAGAAATTCGGCAAAAGAAAATGCTGAATTATGTGAGTTTCCAGCCATTACGCTATGCACATAATGCCGGAGTTGGTTGAAGAGGAGGCGCATTGATTGATGTGATTATAACATCGCCAGACACCAGGCCTAAAAAAAAATAAAGTTTGGTTCCTGTTGGTTGTCAGTTGAGGTGATGGGTCGGTAGGGATTTTTTTTTTTTTTTTGATTTTTTTTTTTTCCAGTGGCAGCAAGGGATATAGGAAATATATATATATTTTTATTTTGCTTAAAATTACAGCAGCGATGGATACTTTTTTCATAACATACATGTACCACTGTGCTCTACACACGTTTTTATATGAACAAAATATTTAAGTCAATATGAATGCTTCAATGTTATTAAAACGTGCTGATTTTAAATGTGATCTTTTTTCTACTCCTAAAAAACATTTGTCAGCTCTGTCCACTTTGCCGGCTGCTGATACGAATATACAAGGGCACTGTTTAACTTCCTGAAGCACGTTTTCAAATGATTTGAACCCCAATCTCACAATTTTGGTTGGCACGCTAGTGCTGCATGGGCAGAGAAGCGACACATATGGCTCATTTCCACCACATATAACAGCACAGTACAGCTCTACTCGTTTCCATAGCAAGTTTACTCACCTCCGCCCACACCTGGTGGTCATAGCGACCGCATATCTGCCCTCCGCCCATAGCCCAAGTAGGCTATAACGTATAACGTTAAAATTAAATCCATACACGGAACTTTTCAACTGGAATACTGGTGCCTCTAAATGACCTACACTACAGTGTACATGGGCAAATGTGACAATCGGCCAGGAGAATGGATATCACTTTGTTGTTACTCAAACGCACATGCATGTGCTGCGCGGGGGACGGGAGTCACGCTACGGGGAGAAGTGAAGCCACTTCCCCGGTGACAACTCACCAGGCAAGACCGCGGCTTCGCTAAACCCCTGCCTCCGGCCTAGCGGAGCTGACGTTACACACAACCGGAGCGGACTTTTTCTCTCTCAAAACAATTGAAAACCACCGTCATGTTAAAGCTGAGCAAGGAGATCGATTTTATTTCACCAGAGCCGAAGGCAGCAACACAAAAGACTGATGGAAATAACAAAAGAGAAGGTAAGCCCCACTAAACTGCTATCCAGTATTGACAGTAGATATAGTAAACACGATTCTGCCTGACCAATCAGTCATCTGTAGTGTTTTCACGTCACGGTATGGTACCGGGTTCACAGCGCTGGAACCTCAACAAAGGCACATGTCCGTCATGCTCCCTGCCATTTTTGTTTTAAAGTATCCGTAGCGAAAAGCAGCTTCGTGCAGTGGCAAACCCCGCCCCTTAGCGCCACGTCAAATCAACAAGCTCATAAAATAAATTTGGGTCGCACGTAAATTGACAGGGTCGGTCGGAAACCGGAACCGAACAAAAAAAAATGTTAGGCCCCAGTCAAACCCTAAAACGAGGGAATTAATCTCGTTCCCCAAATAAATGTGAGGTAGTCTAAAGAGAAAACATGATGGAAAAAGTCTGCTGTAGGCTATGCCTCTCCTGATCTGCTACACCCATGCGTGCGTGCTGTTGTCTCGCTATGAAAAACATCGACACTAAGTTTCTTGATTATACAGAGGTAGGCCTACAGAAAATAGATTGCCAGGCGCCACTCTTCAATTCGGCATATATATATAATCCACGGAGAGGTTACTCAAGTGAATAAAGTGTAAATTCTGGATGTCAGTCGCCTGTTATCCCCACTGGTTATCTTCTGTCTTCTGTCTTCCTTCGTTAAAAGTGCATGTTTGGTTAAAGATTCGCTAAAGCCGTTTCCATGCACGTATATCGCATTTCTTTTTATCGTTAAATGTTGTACATCGCCCTCCATGGCATAGTGAAGTATGATGGCTTCTAGACAATATCAGGCCTCAAAAAGTTGTTTAGAGCTTCTTGAGATATACTGTAACTTTGACAGTTATTCTAGTCAGCCTGCCCTGTGTTTGTCCCAGTGAGGACGGGGGGTGGGGCTTAGCGATAGGTCAATTGGGGAGAAAATGGGGAACAAATCTGGGAGAGGTGGGGGGGGGGGGATTTTCCCCCAATAAACTCCTAATTACTTCTTATTGATGGCAAGTAAGGAAGTGCATAAATGACGATCTTATTATGCTTTAGTAGTACTACCACCACCTATATATATATATATATATATATATATATATATATATATAGTAGTACTACCACCACCTTTATAATACCTTTTATAATGACTAATAAACAGCAAATATGCTACTAATATGCATGCTAATAAGCAACTAGTTAATGGTGAATATGTGTACCTTCAAGTGTTACCGACCTGTGTGTGTGTGTGTGTGTGTGTGTGTGTGTGTGTGTGTGTGTGTGTGTGTGTGTGTGGTGGTGTGTGTGTGTGTGTGTGTGTGTGTGTGTGTGTGTGTGTGTGCGCGCGTGTGTGTGTGTGCATGTGCGTGTGCGTGCGTGTGTTGGCCTAGGTGAAGTTTATGAAGAGTGTTCCTGGCACAGCGTTGGTTGAGATGGGAGATGAGTACGCTGTGGACCGAGCCATCACACACCTCAACAGCATCAAGGTGTTTGGCAAGAGACTCAATGTCTGGTAAGGACTACAAGAATACATACGCACACACACACACACATTTGAATAATGTATTATGCCCACTTAGATACATGGTGATGTACTCTGGTGTCTGGTGTCTGTCAGAAAGGTATGATCTAAGGCCAGGAGAGGGGAGTGCCGATGCCAAGGTGGACTCTGAATGGAACATTTACTACTACAACATAGGGCAAATTCAATATTATTGTTTATTGTCATATCGTTAACATATTGTGATATATTTCAATATCTTGACACACATTTCTGCTGTCTAAACTGATGATGGCAAGCAAATTTTACTTAAAAACTCTCATAAGAGAATTCCCACTCGGGGATAAATAAAGTACTCTATCATAAAATGAGGTATGGTAGGAATATTATTTGAATATTTCTGTTTTGTTTGACATCACACCGTCGCCATTGGATTCAATGAGATGAACATTCATTTGATTATTTAACATGATTTTGCATACATGAACCATAATGTTAAGTTGGGTTATCCTTTATTTTTCCCCATGGGGAAGTGCATCCTCTGCATTTGAGCCATCCTCTACTAGGAACCTTCCTAGAACTAGGAGCAGTGGGCAGCCGCAGTGCAGCGCCTGGGGACCAACTCCAGTTCTCTTGCCAGTACCTTGGTCAGGGGCACTGACAGGAGTATTAACCTTAACATACATGTCTGTTGGTGGATGTCCAATGTGTCTAATTGATATAGAGAAAAAGCTGTGTGATTATCATGATATTGATGTCAACAATATCTCACAGCCCTACAACATCTTAAAGCCATCTGCAGTGATTTAATGTGGAATCATTTTCTTCAATAAATTGCAACCCACTGTAATAGTGGACCAGTCTGACCCAGCTTCTAACCTAGAGATAAGAAGAGTATTCAAGATTAATAAAAGTAAAGAAATAGGTGGACAACTATAAATATCGTGGACATCAATAACTATGCTTGAGGTCTAATGCCAAACTGATGCAATCTGTAAGATGGTACAGCAGTATTTATTTCTCTATATTTTAATGACCTTGTTTTATCAGAATTTCACTGAATTCATTTGAACATTTTGTATTGTTGTAACCTGCTTTGACAGCTTAAGCCGAAGACTGAGGAGCTTTATGAAGATTACTGGTTCCGGTTAAGGCGGGGACACATTCAGAGATGTTTCCAGTCTTAAGTGACAATGAAACATAGAGCAGCGTGCATTTTATCAACTGAAATGTGCAGATTTTCAGTCTCTTCTGAGATGCATAAAGATTACAGCTGGGCTGATATCAAATCAGGAGAGACCTCGGTCACCCCCAGTGGTCAGCCCATGGAGGGTAGTTTGCGCCGATGTCCTCTAGTTGGCGCTTTAGAGTTCAGAATCTCAACAGTAAAAGAACAATTGAAGAGCTATTGATCTCTACTCCAGTTATACTGCATAATTTGCACATGGAATTATGTTGCATATTATGATTGTTTGAAAAAAACTGTTTCCTTCTGAGGAGTGAATTGTTATTGTGCTACGCTGAGCTATGGACCAAAATGTCCCTTATTTGGGAGAATTTAAGTTTTTTATTGGCTTTTGAATTCAAAAGAATGACACGTGGTGTGTGGTGTTCTGCCTCCAGTGTGTCTAAGCAGCATGCAGTGATCCCCAGCCAGGTGTTTGAGTTAGAGGACGGCAGCAGCAGCTATAAGGACTTCGCCATGACGAGGAATAACCGCTTCAGCAGCGCCGGACAGGCCTCCAAGAACATCATCCAGCCTCCCTCTGCGGTGCTGCACTACTACAACGTGCCACCGTGCATCTCACAGGACCATCTGCTGAAGGTACCTTTTTCCTTTCAGGTTTTATTTGAAAATAAATGTAATTTTACCATCAACTAAAGCCAAGACTGTAAGACTGACGGTAAGACGACATCACTAAACTCTTCTTCTTAGTGTGTGGTGGGGCGGAGGTAGTGGAGAGGTTCAGCGAGCATTGATGAGTCTTTTTCTGGACAGAGGGCTCACTTGCCGAGACACTTTTAACTTTTGACCACAATCCAACATCAATCCAAAGGCCCACAAATATGTTTATATTAAGTTTGGAAAATGTCTTGAACTGATATCAGAAAGAAATTTAGGACCTGATTTCACAAAACCATGCAGGTAGCAGGTGTGGACGACTACGTCTCAACTTTCATTTGTCCATGTTTCCACCAGCTCTGAGCGTCGGTGCATCTGTCCCATCAGCATCTATTCATGTCAAAATCAAATATTCTCTTCTTTGTTGCAGCACCACATCCTGCTTAACCCATTGATACCTGATGGAGCATTTGCGTGTATATCCCTCATTTGTGTGCGTATCCCTTTAAGACCGCGAACCGCGTTAACGCAGTTCGCGGTCTTAAAGGGATACGCACACAAATGCTGCATCAGGTATCAATGGATTAAGGCTAGGATGGATCTCGTTTTTCATAAAATCACCCAGTGCACCTTGAATCATTTAATTATGTGCTCTCTCTCTCTCTCTCTCTCTCTGTGTGTGTGTGTGTGTGTGTGTGTGTGTATGTGTGTGTGTGTGTGTGTGTGTGTGTGTGTGTGTGTGTGTGTGTGTGTGTGTGTGTGTGTGTGTGTGCGTGCGTGCGTGCGTTTGGCAGCTGTGCACGGAGCATGATGTGCCTGGCTTCGTCAAGTTCAAGATGTTTGATGCCAAGCGTAAGTTGAACATAAGTGACTTGATTTATGATAATAATAATAATACATATGACTTATATAGCGCTTTTCTAATTACTCAAAGACGCTTTACAAACAGTATAGCATAACACTTACACAAATACAGAACAAAAACAAATATGGGCGTTGCAAAATGAAAAAGGAAGGTGGAGGTAGAAGTCAGATATTGTAATATTGTAAAAAGCTTTCTTGAAGAGGTGGGATTTGAGTTGGTTTTTGAAAGAAGTGAGTGATACGGGTTGGGTTGGGACTTTGTTGTTTGACAAAAACTAAAATTTTCACTTCATTGCATGAACTGATGAATTTGATAGTGATATAATGTAACTTACCGGTACTCTTATACTCTCTATACCCCTCCCTCCCATCCCTTTCTCTCCTCTTATTTTGCCCTCTCTCCTCTGTTTTTTTCTAACATCCTACATCTCTCTCTCTCCCAGCCTCTTCTAAGACCATCTCCGGCTTGCTGGAGTTTGACAGTAAGACCGAGGCTGTGGAGGTCCTCACTGTTCTCAACCACTACCAGATCAGGATACCCAGTAAGTGTGCCTGAAAGAAGGCATCCACACTGTGTCTATATATATATATATAGATCTATTATCTGAAGTCTCTCGGTCTGACTTCTCTTTCCAGAGGTGGGGGCTCCAGTCACAATTGTAATTGCTCGAGACTTGACTTGATGCGTGAAGAGAAGACTTGAGACATATTGCATTGAAAACTCCTCGATATTTAGTTTTCTTTATGATATTAAATTGATACTGAAGACTTGATGATAAATTATGTATATTTTCTAGAACTACCATAGCAAGCAAGTACTATTGCATTATCTTCAAATTGACAACATTTTCACCTATGGGGTTTTGTGTACGTGCGTGCGTGCGTGCGTGCATGTGTGTGTGTGTGTGTGTGTGCGTGTGTGTGTGTGTGTGTGATTTGTTTTTTTTCAGACGGGTCAAACCCGTACACCCTGAAACTGTGTTTCTCCACCTCCTCTCATCTATAAAGCCCTGAGGACCACAAGAAGAGGGGCTGTGGCTGCAGCCTAACCTCTCGCCCGAGAGCGAGATGGGGAGAACAGAGCAAGTGAAAGAGAGTGAGGAATGGGTCATATAAGGATAGAAAATGAGAGAGAAAGTGTGCGTTTTAGAAGAGGAGCCGAACGAAGAAAACACTGGATGACCATGAAAACTGACTGTGGAGTGTGGATGGAAAGAAAAGTGTGACCAGAGAGAGACCTGATTCACCATCTTTTCCCCCTCATAGACTAGAGCAAAAGGAAAATACTGAAAATCAAATGTGTCAAAACTCAGAGGAACTGTCTTCCTTTCACTCCCTTCTTCATTCTTAGTACCTAAACGACGAGAACCTGACAGCCAATCTGAGAAACACTGAGGGAACTTAATCCAATCACAGCTCAGCATGCTTATGGACATAATGACTCTCAGAAATATGTTGATATTAATGTGTTGTTTTGTCACGTCTTTGAGAGCAGACCTGGAATCAGCTGATATGGATGTGTTGTTTTGTCACGTCTTTGAGAGCAGACCTGGAATCAGCTTGCTTGACCCCTTTACAAATAAAGGGCCTCATGCAGGAAATCGTGAGTACGCACAGATTTGGTCTTAAATTATGCGTGCAAACAATTTAAGAACTTTTGTGGCATTCATCAATACTTACGTACTTCCTGCTTGTTCTTCGGTAAGATCAATATTTAAGCGTGCCCTGGACCACATTTTGTGCCATGAGATATTAATAATGATGAAAAGGCAATTTATGTCATAAGACTCACTCATTTAGCACAAATTTAGAAAGCGTCTCTCCTCTGATTTAGATTTCTTTATATTTTAATTTATTTTTTTGAGCATTTTTTGGCACAGATTGGCTGTCAGTGCAGTTTTCATGAATCCCACCTAGGATTTTCTTATTTCCCTCTTATTGTTTTGTATAAGAACAGATATAAGAGAAAAATAAAAACACATTCATGCATGATGAGGCCCATTCACTCTAAGTGGATCATTTACAACACTGACCCGAGGTCAGCGTCTGTGGGCAACCGAGAAAGTGTTTTAATACATTCTGTGTCCACTTGGACAGAAAGACTGTTTCAGATGGACAAATACAACATCGCTATTGTTAACTAACATGTAAATGTGAATAGAATCTTAATGGAAGTTCTGCTTTTTTGGTTTTTCATGGGAGGTACCTGCAGTTGAGCTGATTTTATTTGTATTATTTATTCCGGGGAAAGGAGTGGAATATCTCTTTTAAGTATATTAACTTTTAATGTGACCTATATGTGAACTGTGTGGGGATTTGATGTTGTTTACTCTCCACCACCCTGCTTTTCTTGTTACAGATGCTAGATACATACACAAAATTGTAACAGCTAAATGAACAACAGCTCAGCTGCTTCCCGTCTGCACATCATTTGCCGTTGAACTGGGAGTTAATATTTTGCAGGCCAGCCGACTCCAAACCCTGAGTTGACCCAGATGAGAACAAGAAACAGGTCATTGTCATAGCAGTACTCCTTGTTTTCACCGGCACTGGAATCCGACCTGGTCCAAGCCAAGCCATAATTGCAGTAGAGACACTGCGGAGCGCGTCATCATTCAGAAACCACGCCCAAAACGGGGGAAGACACAAACTCCCGTCCAATTCTGACGTTCTCCAATGTCACGTGCATGGTCGCGTGTTGCACACAAAGATCATATATACGGAAGATGAACACTCCAACTTACTTCCTTGACGGCTAGATCCACATTTTTCTTCTCGCCAATTCCCAATGGCTTCCTTGTTTTGCTCAGGAGTACAAAAAAACTTTAATTTGTGATTTTTTACATTTGTTGTCTGCGCAGCCCACCACAAAACAGCTTTTAGCTATGTTTATTTCAAGGAAAATGACGCTGGTGTGTGGAAATGAATGGAGAGCTTTCCCCCGTGGTGGGCGTGGCCTATTTCATGCAGTGTCTCTATGGCAGCTTTGTTGCACACTGGTTATGCTTGTCCATACTCTGCTTGAAGTTATAATCTCACATTTTCATGTAAATAAATGTCTTTAAGTCACTATCTATCACTGACTGAGTGATGGTGAGAGATGATGCAACACTGTTTGGCTCTCACCTGCAAATACCTCTCATCGCCAGGTGTCACCAAAGAGAACGAAACAGAAATATTCGAGATTATAACTTTAAGGTCTTATTCAGTTTATCTGTTTACCTGAACCTCTGAAACCCTATGATTGAAGCCCAGATTCACTTAGGGTTTGCACAGCAGGGTTTGCACAGCTTTGTGCACTTAAAGGGACAGCTCACCCTAAAATCCAAAATATTTTTCCTCTCACCATCCACAGACCTTGTAAAATAACAACAGGGGGGGGCTGGGGAAATCGATCCCCCCCGCCCCGTTGTTATTTTTTGTTCTCGCTTAAACAGAATGTTTTATGGTCACTCGAGATTCAAAACTCGTTATCGAAATGTCTATGGAGAAAATGGATGCGGAACTTACTTCCGGGGCAAATTACGTCACGAAAAGTCACATGCCTGTTGCGCTCTATTACCTAACGTGTTTACTGGAATTAAAACAGGATATCATCATTTATTATTTTGACTGATATGCTGATGGTGAAAATGATACACGGAGCACCTTTAAACATTAAAGAAAAGTGACCTGGTTTGGTGTAGGTTTGTCATTGTAAATCACTCCGAATAAGTGCATCACGTAAAATACAGAGGGATAGATATGACGGAATGCAAGTCATCTTTCATTGAGATGACCCAAAGAAGCTGCCATCTATCAAATGTCACTACTCACTGCTGTTAGTCAATGTTTCTAACTTTAAATAAGATGGGGCGGAGTGCCTCGTCATCTTGAATTTGTATTGGTTTCAATGGAGAGTTCTTGATAGTTCTAGTGTAATGCTTTTCAAAGGCCTGTCATGACATACATTTTCAATAATGTGGCTATGAGCTCCAGATCCGACATAAAGGCTGTGTTAGCAGTAACACGTCTACATGCAGGGTACAGTCTGTATAAATGTCTACATGCAGGGTCTGTATAAACGTCTACATGCAGGGTACAGTCTGTATAAATGTCTACATGCAGGGTACAGTCTGTATAAACGTCTACATGTAGGGTACAGTCTGTATAAATGTATACATGCAGGGTAGTCTGTATAAATTAATGTCTACATGCAGGGTACAGTCTGTATAAACGTCTACATGCAGGGTACAGTCTGTATAAATGTCTACATGCAGGGTACAGTCTGTATAAACGTCTACATGCAGGGTACAGTCTGTATAAACGTCTACATGAAGGGTACAGTCTGTATAAACGTCTACATGTAGGGTACAGTCTGTATAAACGTCTACATGCAGGGTACAGTCTGTATAAATTAATGTCTACATGCAGGGTACAGTCTGTATAAATGTATACATGCAGGGTACAGTCTGTATAAATTAATGTCTACATGCAGGGTACAGTCTGTATAAATGTCTACATGTAGGGTACAGTCGGTATAAATGTATACATGCAGGGTACAGTCTGTATAAATTAATGTCTACATGCAGGGTACAGTCTGTATAAACGTCTACATGCAGGGTACAGTCTGTATAAATGTCTACATGCAGGGTACAGTCTGTATAAATGTCTACATGCAGGGTACAGTCTATAAACGTCTACATGCAGGGTACAGTCTGTATAAATGTCTACATGCAGGGTACAGTCTGTCTACATGCAGGGTACAGTCTGTATAAATGTCTACATGCAGGGTACAGTCTGTATAAATTAATATCTACATGCAGGGTACAGTCTGTATAAATTAATATCTACATGCAGGGTACAGTCTGTATAAATGTCTACATGTAGGGTACAGTCTGTATAAATGTATACATGCAGGGTACAGTCTGTATAAATTAATGTCTACATGCAGGGTACAGTCTGTATAAACGTCTACATGCAGGGTACAGTCTGTATAAATGTCTACATGCAGGGTACAGTCTGTATAAATGTCTACATGCAGGGTACAGTCTGTATAAACGTCTACATGCAGGGTACAGTCTGTATAAACGTCTACATGCAGGGTACAGTCTGTATAAATGTCTACATGCAGGGTACAGTCTGTATAAATTAATGTCTACATGCAGGAAAAGAGGTAGCCGGCACTACTTTCCAAACATGGCTGCCGACCTCTTTTCCTTCCAAAAAGACAGATTATGTGCATTTTGGATTAATATTTCATCATGTGGTGAGTACCCGAAGCACAACATGTATTTTGGCACCGTGAGATGTGTGTTTTGGCAGATTTTTAACAGCTGTACCATTAGCCTCCATTCTATGGCGATAATTATTAACTTCACGACTGTAGCTCACTGTGAACTGAGCGGACAGTGCCGGTAAGGCATGGTGTATCTTGGTTATGTTGGGGGGATGTGGCAAATGAGCTAAACTTCCAAAAAAGTGGTGTATCCCTTTAATGTTTTCCATTGCTGTTGATGCAAACTCTTATGACCACTCATCAAGTCACAACAAATGAGGGAGACTAGACAGTATGCCAATTAATCAATGTATTGATTTTAAATAATCCCAAAGAACCAAGACTAAACCTTACGAGGAGTGACAGTCAGATTGGTGTGTAATGCAGGTGTTGGATGCATAGAGCATACTTATGGCTAGTGAACCCTTTATAATAATAGATCTATTTAATAAGAGCTTTAATAATAATAATACTATCTTTATTGAAACTCATATGCACTGTTTATGTTTATGCAATTATGGCAAATTTATTAAATTTAATAAATAATAAATGTATTATTTATTATGTGGTCCGTATAGTCTCTACTACCTCCTCTGTCTACTGCTTGATAGTACCTAGCAAGTGAAAATGACCTGAGGGGATCAAAGCGGTTGTGAGTGAAGACCCAGCCCTGGAGAAGGAGAGCTATTTTCATGGTTGCCCAATAGATGGCGCTAACTTTCCATGTTTCCTTTGAACTAAAAACAATCTGGGCACCCAGACTGATTGCACCAATACACTACTCTTATGCCTTCCTGTCTTTTTATGGAAATGCTATGTAATGAAACTCAGCTGAGGGGTCATATCAAAGAACTCAAATACTATCATGTGAAATGTTTCATCCAGGAAACATTAAACACAGGTTTGTCATGCAATGTCCATGGTGACAAACCATGACAAGCAATTGCGCAACTCTGGATACGGTAGTTTGATGA
This sequence comes from Poromitra crassiceps, assembly GCF_964638095.1. Taxonomy (NCBI): domain Eukaryota; kingdom Metazoa; phylum Chordata; class Actinopteri; order Beryciformes; family Melamphaidae; genus Poromitra; species Poromitra crassiceps. The sequence goes on from NC_139647.1 coordinate 14,151,451, forward strand.
GTCAGGCTGCTTAGCATTCGCATGAATCTGTCAGGGCTTGTTGGGCCCAGTCTGTCATTCAAAAGTTCACCCTGTTGACCCATCTAACTTTCAGTTTGAGTATCTCAGATCACAACAGCTGGATACTGATACTGTATCACAGGGGCGGACTGGGATCATAATTCAGGCTGGGCATTAGATACCAAGCAGGCCAGGCTGATACGGGCCGACGCGCGAAACATTTGGCCCGTTTGAAGCTCAATTTGGGCCGTTTGAAGCCCAATTTGGGCCGTTTGAAGCCAGATTTGGGCCGTTTGAAGCCCAATTTGGGTCGTTTAAAGCCAGATTTGGCTGATATAACTGGTCCCCCCTCTGGGGATATAACTGGTCCCCTTGCTTTCTCAGACCAGGAGACTGTTAAGTCTATGCAATTCAGTCTGTCACTCTAAAACAGCCTATCATCTCATATGGTAACTGGGTTTAACCCTATAGTGTCCCACAGATAAAATCTACAGGGGGTGCGAGATTCGGCAGCGTGTTTTATCGCCGAATACTGCATCCCCTTGCTTTCTCAGACCAGGAGACTGTTAAGTCTATGTGTGTGTGTGTGTGTGTGTGTGTGTGTGTGTGTGTGTGTGTGTGTGTGTGTGTGTGTGTGTGTGTGTGCGCTCGTGTCAGGCGTGGACTGCATAATTGGGCACGTCGTGCAAATGCCCGGTGGCCTTGCCTGGCCTGCAATTTTTTTTTTTTTTTTTTTTTTTTTTTTGGTGCTCGCAGTCAGGCCACTCATTGAACAGCAGGCCAGACGCCGCCTACTGGTTTACTAGTGGTTTTATTACTTTAATTACACTTCAGGGTTAAAGTGGGTGCATCTCATTGTAAAATTGGACTCGGCCCAAATCGGGCTTCAAACGACCCAAATCGGGCTTCAAACGGCCCAAATTGGGCTTCAAACGACCCAAATTGGGCTTCAAACGACCCAAATTTGAAGGTCACCGGCACGCGCGTCGGCCCGTATCGGCCTGGCCTGCTTGGTATCTAATCCCCAGCCTGAATTATGATCCCAGTCCGCCCCTGGCTCGTGTATTTGCATAGGAGTGCACGAGGCACCACCCGGCTTGGCCATGAGCTCATAGTGACGAGCAAAGATGTCCGACCCTAAAGGAGCCTATAAAGTAAAATACTAACAAAATAAAGGGTTATACCATGCAAGCTGCAGGGGCTTGATGAGCTTATCCAAAATCAGTACAAAAAAGGTTTTCAAAGCACTGATGTAAATGTATAAAGCGGGTTTAATAGGGTTAGGGTTAGAGGTTAGGGTTAGAGGTATGGTATCTTGGTATGGTCTCTATTTATGGTGTGGATTTGTTCATGGAGTGGCCGCTAATGCCAATGAGTGTAATTGTCAAAGCCACACCTATACGCTGACTGAGCCATAACAAAAGACTGGTAGATAAACACACAGACAGGGCAGAGAGAGGTAAAGTGTAGGGTGGGGTCCGTTTTCTCAGGGATAATTGCTAGCTGACAGGTCTCGTCCTCGGGCAGTCGGCACCTTAAGAGGGATTTGAAGGGGAGTGAGGGATTGGGAATTCCTCTGGTAAGTCAGTGGATTCCCATGTTTCAAGAAAATACCACGAATTTCAGCTTTCAAAATCTGAACATTCACTGTTGTAAGCAGAAACAAGATTTGAAGAGATTTGTTTATTGCCCGTGACCTGAAATACAGGGATGTACCTAAACTCAATTCACCCACCTTTTTTCTTCATTTATATAACCTAAATTCACATTGTACATAATAATAAATTGTATCAAATTATATAACAATGTTGTATTTAAGGAGAAAAGGCAATGCTTTTAATTTGAGGAATAGCTAACCACCTTTGTAAAATATACTAGATTTCTGTATGTATTAATAGTTGTTTGCCTTAACGATCAACTAGACCCATAGTTTACCAGTGTTTTTATTTACCACTACATCATGCAAGGGGTTATGAAAGTTGCTTATTTTCCATATGAGTGGAAACTATTGTGAAATTGCTCTAAATGTAGCCTACATGGTCTGAATACATTCTGCTATTGCGTGTATGGTGTATGGTGTATGGTGTATTTTGGCGTTAACTAATAACAAGGGGCCAGAAGGGTAGATGTTACCACCAGCCAAGGAATTCAGGTGGGGAGAGATGTTGACAGTAAACACTATCGGTCAGTGACGATCTAAACACACAAATACCTGCTGCTTTGTCTTCCTACTTAAACCACTCCCCTCTTCATCCCTAAACCTTTCCTTCCAGCCCCACCTCATGTCTGTCTGAAACCTCTCCCTTCCTCCACCCCTTCACCGTTGGGGGTAACTCATTACAAAAGTCATTATTACATGTAATATACTGTATTACTTTTAGCAGTAACTCAGTAATATAACTTATTACAATGGGATTTCAGTAATAGTATACCAGTTACTTTGTCAAGTAACACAAGTTACAGATTGAGTTAAAACAATTAATCAAAGCACATATTTAAATAAAGATATAATCATTTCCTAATCAAATTGTGTGTTTTTATGCAAATAACCAGTATAGATGAGAATAACATAGGAAAAAGATAACATTTAGAATTTTGGACGGTTTACACTGACTTCAGAGTATAAATTATTTTTCGGGATGGTTCCAGGGTGGCGATGTCATTCTGCTACTGCAGTTATTTTGAAGAAAGTAATGCAAAAGTAGTGTAATAAGTAACGAGTTACTCTAGACAGTAATATTGTAAAGTAACTTATTACTTTCAAATGAAAGTAACTAGTAATATGTATTACATTTTGAAAGTAACTTGCCCAACACTGTTCACCACCCCTTCTATCCCCCCCCCCCCCCCCCATCAATATCTCCTTTCCTCTCACCTTTCTCCAGCTGATAATATAACTTGTCAAATTGTAATAAAATGTGCCTGTAAATGGGTAAAAACATGTTAATGTAATATAGAATATTACTGCATGAACAGCCACTTTTACTTCTGAGTTTTTTGTTAACACTTTATTTGCATAGTCTGCCAACAGAGTCTATTTGTAACATTTCAACAGCTTAGTTGACATTAGTTGAACAGTCAATAATTCAACGGCTTTGCAAACAAAAACATTGTATCAAGTGCTTTACAGAGCATAAAGGTTACATTTAAATCTTGGGAGCTCATGTAAAGATGTGTCAATAATAAATCAAAACAAAGATTTAAGAATTGTTTCACAAAGAGCTGATATAAAAGACGTGTGGTTTAGCAGCAAGCCTTATCTCCTCAGGCAGGTTGCTCCACAGTAGGCTATAGTTCCAGCTAATCGACATGTGAGCACACACCTTGACGTCAAGTTCCCCAGTTACGCCTATCATATTCATAGACTTAGAGGAACCAAAAATAATTTCAGATGTGGTGTTTCGGAAGTTGTTGGACTTCTTGCTGACAATGCTAAAAGGCACTCATACAGATTTTCAAGACAGTTGGGGCTTAAGGGCAGTCTAGCTGGGCATGTAGGGAAAATAAAACCAGGCCTAGAAAGTAACCCTGTGTGACCCCACAGGTAGTTCAGGATGGGAGTAGGGGGATTTATTGCCTGTTGAGTCCACTGTTCTATCAGGTCTGTTGTGCCTGACATACCAAGCCAATATCATCCCTGAGGAGGTGAAAACAGCCTCTTTCAACAGAGTTTCTCCCTGAGTTCCTCTTTGCGTCATCACAACATGACTGAGAAAGCCTCAGGGACATCACTCACTCTCACACACAAACGCACATGCACGCACACACACAAACACATGCACGCACGCACGCACACACACTCCCAGGGAAAACAGGAAGTGGTATTGATTCTAGAGTTTGCAGAATCTCAAATGTCATTCTTCTTGGTTTGTGCTCTTGTCCTGCTTCCTTACATCCACACAGTGGGGGTTTGACTCTATTATATTCACAATCACAATATTATCATGTCATCCCTCTCTTTCTCATCGTTCCCATTTCTTTATATTGTCTAATAAAGTGGAAATGTCGTCGCCTTAAATATAACCTGAAAAAGGAATATTTGCATTTAGAATAATTGTGCAACTCCTCACAAAATAGAAAGTGGAAGTGTTGCTTAGGTCATAAGATTAGATCATTTGGAAACTAGAACATGTGAGAGATAGATATCTATATATATATATATATATATATGTATCATAGAGCACATCTTATGTGATCATTTTAAACACATCTTCACTTAGAATGATTTCATTCAAGAATGGAGAAATATGGCTCAAAATGTAACCACAGCTAAATGTCAGGTGGGTGCCGGCATGTAGTAGTAGCACACAGACATCATGAGTGGCTCTGAGAGAATGAGGCTGTGGGAACACTGCAGAATAGAAGAGAGAGAGGAAGAGGATTTCAGACCATCCCATATGTGCCCCGCCCCTCCCTCCCTCCCTCCCTCCCTCCCTCCCTCCCCTGTGGTAAATTAATGAATCCCTTCAGGTGAAAGCACACCACACACATTCCAGGAAAGACTATCGTGACCGGGCCTGTCCCCACACAGACACACGCACACGCACACACACACACACACACACACACACACACACACACACACACACACACACACACACACACACACACACAAACACACACACACAGCGTGTAATGTTAACTCTGGCCTGCGGTGCTTTCAGGCGAATCTCAACATGCAGCATTTAGCTGGTATAGTGTATAGTGTAGGCTGTGTGTATAGTGTAGTGTGTAGTGTGTATAGGCTGTAGGCTGGCTGAAGTTGTGAGTGCATGCACTGTGATCATGTCACTGCCTTTTTTTTTCTTTTTTTTTCTCGGTTTTAGAAGAAGACAAAAGATTGACAAAAAGATGACACTGAAAATCAGTGAATGACATCATCGGACAGGAAATATGACATCAGTAAAGACACAAAAAAGAAATGTGGGGAAAAAGAAATGTGGGGAGTGACCGAAGAGGCTTTCCACTGAATCATATGTGTGCTATTCTGCTTGAGTTGGATCTTATGCGTGTTATCTGATTATTGGTTGTTGATCAAAGTTGGTATATCTGACAGCAGTTTCTTAGGAGCTGGAAATGTTGAGTTGAAAATATTGAAAATGGCAATTTGTCATAACATTAGGCTATACTGTTCTTATTGCTGTCTCTGAAGATTATTCCCAGGTGATTTTATTTTATTTTATTTTATTTTATTAGACCAGTCTCATGTCTCATTTCATGACAGTCTATACCCAGGGGTGTAGTGTACACAAATATGTCAGTCATGGTCTGGGCTTATGGAGCTTTGTGATTTTACAGTACTTAGAAAATCGATAAAACACCTTTTTCAATGTCAGAATTGAGAATTTGACTATCAATTTCTCCAAAATTGCACCATGAAAATGGCCCATTTCATGACAGTGTATAAAAACCAGTCCCGGAAATGCTTGTTTTTCCCCATCTTGTTGATAGCATCAACATGCTAGTACCAGGCGAAACTCCTGCTACGATCGGTCAATAAGGTAGGACTTTTGTGACATATTCAACAACAATCATTCAATACACTATGTGTGTTGTAATGTCGATCTAGTGTGGTAAATAAATGTGAGAAAGGATCGCTGAATTGTGACACTCGACTTTTTAGCCCGCTCCAAACACCGGTGAAGCAGCGGTACCGTTACAGCACGAATAGACGCGCATCAAAATCCAAGTGGCGGCTGGCTTGACCGTGGTTTCGCAAACGACGGCTCAGTTGACCGCAGTCCTGAGAGGGGCCGCTCGCTACCAGCTCTTTACTCTAAGCAAGTAGGCTATGGCTATGCCTTCTCTGTCCTACACACATGTCTACTACAGTCTCACACGACAACATACATACATCTGCTCGCTGGAAATCAGAAGAGCAAGCGCGCCGCACCTGAGAGTAGATTATATAGCCGAGTCCGGCCAATCAGGGTGCATGCGCAATTGCACCCAGGTGGTGCTAGTTAGTGTCTTAAAGAGTAGGATCTGCGCTGGATCAGATAATCTCATCATGAATGGAATTCATGTCTTATGCTTGTGGAGGGCTACGTTTCCTACACTTGCTCTTGTGTTGTGTCCATGTGCTATTTTCTTAAAATAATTGTTAAAGTAATCAGGTGCTCTATTGTTTATACTGTAACGGCACAGGCGAGGCCTGTTGGCGAACCCGGGTCTCCAGCTTATAAGCCCAACACGTTAACCATCAAGCTAAAGGGACAATCCCTTTAGCTTAGGCTCACGTGCTTGCTCTTATCCTTAGCGACCCAGGATCGCTACACTACCTCCTCCTGTGGGAAGCGCAGCCCCTGCGCTTCAGCTTACTCCCTGCCTTACGGCCCGGCCACATCTACGCGGGCTGACACTGCTGCCCATCCACTTTGTATTGGAACATGCTGCTCGCGTCGCTTGGTCTCCCAGCATGCTTTGCGAGGCGTCGAGCAGCATGTTCCAATACAAAGTGGATGGGCAGCAGCGTCAGCCCGCGTCAAACGACGCGTAGATGTGGCCGGGCCATTACCAGCTTGGTGCAGCAACTGGCGGACGCTTTCGGCTCCCTCACGCATCCCATCCGGGCTGCCTTCCGATGACCGCGCGGCCAACCCATCCCACCTCTGGCACCAATGTAACGGCACAGGCGAGGCCTGTTGGCGAACCCGGGTCTCCAGCTTATAAGCCCAACACGTTAACCATCAAGCTAAAGGGACAATCCCTTTAGCTTAGGCTCACGTGCTTGCTCTTATCCTTAGCGACCCAGGATCGCTACACTACCTCCTCCTGTGGGAAGCGCAGCCCCTGCGCTTCAGCTTACTCCCTGCCTTACGGCCCGGCCACATCTACGCGGGCTGACACTGCTGCCCATCCACTTTGTATTGGAACATGCTGCTCGCGTCGCTTGGTCTCCCAGCATGCTTTGCGAGGCGTCGAGCAGCATGTTCCAATACAAAGTGGATGGGCAGCAGCGTCAGCCCGCGTCAAACGACGCGTAGATGTGGCCGGGCCATTACCAGCTTGGTGCAGCAACTGGCGGACGCTTTCGGCTCCCTCACGCATCCCATCCGGGCTGCCTTCCGATGACCGCGCGGCCAACCCATCCCACCTCTGGCACCAATGTAACGGCACAGGCGAGGCCTGTTCGCGAACCCGGGTCTCCAGCTTACAAGCCCAACACGTTAACCATCAAGCTAAAGGGACAATCCCTTTAGCTTAGGCTCACGTGCTTGCTCTTATCCTTAGCGACCCAGGATCGCTACAATACCATAGTAAGTTGAAGCTGTCTGGCCCTGTCCTCAACTGGTAACCACTGGAGATGAATAAACTGAGCCTTGCCCCACGTGGCTTCTGTTCCCAGAACTACCCTTATCAGTTTGTTCTGTGCCACCTGAAGTTTCTGTTTCAGGGCTTTGTTGAGGCCCCACCCGGAACTGATGGCATCATCAAAGTGGCACTGGATTAAACATGAGGCTAGAATTTTCAGGCATTCCCTGTTATGCAGTCTGGACCTCCTGGCTAAAAAGCTGGTTTTGTCTGTGCGTAATGTGCGGCTGCCTTGTGTGTGTGTGTGTGTGCGTGTGGATGTGCATGTGTGTGTGAGAGTTAGAGAGAGAGACAGAGGCAGAGACAGAGATGGAGACAGAGAGAGAGAGAGAGAGAGAGAGAGAGAGAGAGAGACTACTTAGTGAGCACAAAGCTCCTAACCTTAGCTTGGAAGCTAATCAGACTGTGAAAGGCTTTGCTGGCATAAAGTTTTGATGGGGGTTAAACGCTTTGGCCTGGTGATGGGCTTTTAACAGGAAGTCCAGTGCTACTGGATGATGGGAGCACTTTTATGCTGTTGTCAGCTACAGACTAGACTCATTAACCATACATTACCACCAAGAGAGAGAGAGACAGAGAGAGAGAGAGAGAGAGAGAGAGAGAGAGAGAGAGAGAGAGAGAGAGAGAGAGAGAGAGAGAGAGAGAGAGAGAGAGAGAGAGAGAGACCAGCACACCTTATAGGCCTATACTGTATTTCCCATAGAGTATTTCTTGTAATCCAACTCTGTTGATGTATCACCCAGAGCTGAGGAAGACTATTTCCCACTATCTTTGATCTGAACACAGGAGCATTGTGTAGTTCATGAACACGAGGACGAAAGCCCTCTCTTGGTAATCTGACACTATTCATACCTCTGCGTACCAGAGGGTGGACAAAGCAATACCACGTTCCCAAATTTCAAGATGATAATAATGCCTCCATAGTCAAATGCCTCTCATGTCCCCAATCTGCAGATGTAAACATCACTGAACCTTTATGAGAAGAAGATTTCCCACCTCCATCTCTCAAAGAACTGGAGGCTAAAGGAAACATCATCACCTCAGTCTCAGCCTCCCTGGCCTGCACTGGTTACCTATAGTGACTTTTAGAATGCATTTTAACATTATATTAATCACAAGGGTTTGCATGGTCTGGCGCCTGATTATATTAGAGAACTGTAGTCTAGAGGTCTAGAGTGGATCAATATTTTGCTATGATGGCCGCTCTATAGCTCATCAGCTCTGCTGATCCAGTCACTGGTTTTAAATCAAGCATTTTTTTTATAACAAAATTGATAGTGGTGTTCTTTTTACCATTTGCATTTACATTTTATGTTATATATATTTACCTTTGTATTTCTGTATCTTATTCCATGTTTTTGCATTTTAGCATGATCTTTTTGCTTTTATCCTTGTTCTTGCATCTTATATTTCTGCTTGATAGATGTGTGACATTTATTAATTGTGTTTCAGTTATTTTCCCATCGTTTGTCTTCTCGAACCTGATCTCACAGAATACGTGAAATGACCACGACCTCTTAAAACCGCATTACGTGGTGGTGGCAGGTAGTGTTCAAATGACATGCTGGAACCACGACCTGGACCGCTGGATCATCGCTGTAGGTCAACCTTTAGCGGTCTGGAAACCAGCCAGGGTTAGCGCTAGCCAGGCTAGCCATTGTTAGCAATAACAGTTGATAACAACGCATTTCACTGTAGTTTGGACATACAAACACCGTAGCAACATGTCCACAGATAGAAGTTAGACAGTACTGTGTGTATGACTGATTCAATGAGACACAAAGACAGAAGTGCTGATAAACAGTATTTACAACTTTCACTACTGTCGCTGCGGGACCCTCCATCTTGGATTTTGAGGTCGGGGCTGGTGAGGCAATCCTTTAGGGGCATTGGTGGCCTAAAGGTTAGAGAAGCAAGCTTGTGACCAGAAGGTCGTCAGTTCAATCCCCAGGACCGGCAGGATAAATCTGGGTGGGGAAAGTGAAAAAGCAGTGCTTGCCCCTCCTTCATTACCACCACTGAGGTACCCTTGAGCAAGGCCCTTAACCCCAACCGCTCCATTGGAGCTGATCAGTGGCCAGCAGATCAGACTGTGGCTGTAGTGGCTAGGTTCCAGGTGTGAATGTGTGTGTGAATGTGAACAGGGCACTCCTGAAAAAGAGAGCATTGTGTGTCATACCTCTCCTAAGGAACATTCTCACAAGAACTGTCGGCCGGATGATGGGAAGGGTGGCCGCAAACGAGATGGTCGAGGCTCAACTGGCACAGTTGGCATTTGAAGGACCTGACCTGTTTGACCTGTTTGACCTGTTCCCAGGAGAGGACACAGACTCAACGGACTCAGATGATGAGCTGTGAGTAGAGGTTGGTCAACATGGTATCGCCATGGGCCGGTGAGTCTCACCATATCATTTAATAGTGTTGTGTGTCTCACGGGATGCTGACAAAGTGGAATACAATTGAACTTCGTAAAGAAGAGGACAATACGTCTACTTGCATCAACAGGAACTACACACAGTTCACAGTTACACACATATTCACAGTGAGCACAATATATCCAAGTTTCTACAAGTCTTTGCCTCTGCAGTTCAACAGAAGTCGAGATGAGTCACTGATCAAAGCAATCAGTTCCGGAATGGTAAATGGCCTGCATTTATATATATATATATATATGGCCTGCATTTATATAGCGCTTTTATCCAAAGCGCTTTACAGTCAGTAGGTACATTCACCCATTCACACACCGATGGTGGCAGGTTACCACACAGGGTGCTGGCACACCATCAGGAGCAATTTGGGGTTCAGTGTCTTGCCCAAGGACACTTCGACGTGCAGACTTGGAGGAGCCGGGAATCGAACCACCGACCTCTTTTATCCAAAGCGATTAGTGGACGACCCGCTCTACCTCCTGAGCTACAGCCGCCGCAGAAGTGGATTTACTTCCAAATGTAAACATTGTAAACATTTGTAACAAGAAAAGTAAACGGATGTTCAAGATACTGTACAGTTGGAACTGAAATTAAAGTGAATGGAAATATGTAGTATAATGTATGTAACCTATGTTGTGTGTAGATATATAGGATATATAAGTATATGACTATGACCACACCTATCCTACATTTTCCCTTGCTTCTGTGAACTGCGACCCAGCCATCTCTCTCTCTCTCTCTCTCTCTCTCTCTCTCTCTCTCTCTCTCTCTTTCTCTCTCTCTCTCTCTCTCTCTCCCTCTCTCTCTCTCTCTCTCTCTCTCTTTCTCTCTCTCTCTCTCTTTCTCTCTCTCTCTCTCTCTTTCTCTCTCTCTCTCTTTCTCTCTCTCTCTCTCTCTCTCTCTCTCTCTCTCTCTCTCTCTCTCTCTACCATAGAGACACATGCACCTCACACACTAACACTGAACAAAACTCCACATTAATAATTGAAACCGTTGTGGCCCGTCACGGTCACGATGGGAGCCAGCATCAAACGACTGGACACTGCAGTTACACACAATGTCTTCAGTATAGTATAGAGTATAGAGTATTACTGTGTTGTGTTAAATTAGTTGCACTTCTTTATGTACTGTATTTAGCAAATAAACAAACAATGCCTCATAGGTGATGTTAATTAGCCTACATAATCCATATGTTAATTAATAAATAGAAATTAGTTCATTAGAAAATGTTGTCCATTTTAAAGTAAAATGGTTCAATCTGGTGCAGTTTGAGAGCAAAATTAAGAGGTTAGATCTATAAAGAACTACAGACATCATATTAGATTAATATCCTCTTCACTGTGCTGTTGCTTTCCAATCATACAAAAAATAAATGTCTCCCCACATAATATATATTCTGCATACAGGTCACATATGGCAGAATACTGCTCAATTAAATACAATGGCCCATCTACACAAACATCACTTACAGGGGAGTTACTTACCCATTCACTTCAATAGAACTGTCCCCAAAAGTCTAGCCCCAATCTAGCCCCAATGCAAAATGTGAACGTTGTGGTGAGTTATGTCTCTTCCTTCTACAGTATATAGCACACAGAGAGGAAGCAAATTGTTGCATTTCTGATCAACAATGTCATTCATGTTATTTACGAGGGCTTTAAAACATCAATGACCGATGAATAGATCTGGGGGCCGGGGCTATAAAAAAAAGAAAAAAGAAAATCATGATTTCAGTTGTCCTCAAAGTTACGGCCATGGCAGGGCAGGCTGTATAGACTACTTATTGTTTAAAATGTCTTATTTCCAAAGCAAAGAACATATTGTTCTCTGCCGAATGAAGTCATTTTTTTACGCTTTTGTTTGAAAACTTGCAGTTTCTGTTTGCCGTCAACAACAGATACCAGATTCTCTAAACATTGACAGTCAAGTTAATGATTGAAAGAATTTCCCTTTGGCAGCTGGCGCTATATGGCCTTGACAGGGTGAGACGGGCTGCGAGGTAGTAAAACAGACAGAGGAGCATAATGTTCAGAGTTCAGTCTTTACAGTGGTGTCACACTTTATCTGACTTGATGGCAGCATAAGGGCATAAGGGACTTTATTAAATTAATTAAACCAGACGATCAGAGTCATCCATCTATTTTCTAGATCATTCGCTCTGAAACACGGAGGCGAGACAATAGAGTTGTCTTGAGTTCTGAAGGTAAGGGAGGGTGAAATCACCAATTTTGGGGGAAAGAACCGCAAGAAGTGTAACATATCACAGCTTCCATACAAACATAATTTAGTGAGCAGCCTGATGTAGTGAGGGAGGGGAGAGATCGCCCTTCAGCTAGAAAACCTGGGTCCAAGCCCCCACCCTGCTGAGAAGACTTTCACACCAAACTTGAGCTAGAAAACCTGGGTCCAAGCCCCCACCCTGCTGAGAAGACTTTCACACCAAACGTGCAAGCATGGCATCGTGCAGAGCAGCCCATTGTGTTCAATGAAGGATGTGGCTGCACTCTCCTAAACCCATTTATACCTGATGCAGCATTTGTGTGTGTATCCCTTTAAGACCGGTCTTAAAGGGGTTAACAGCTGCACCACCGAAAGCAACGTGGACCACCTTGATATTTTGCCAGGTTTTGTGCTCAAAGTTTAACCGTTGAACTTTGGCCCTCAAATACGCTGGCCTCTATTGGCCCAATTCCACCGCAGCTAGTAGCGCGGTCCCGCTCCGCTCGACTCGATAAATGGTCTCATCCCACCGGTAAAACCCGGCCCAGCCCGGTTAGATTTGAGGCTGAGTCGTGCTACTTTTGGTCCCTGCCTCGTCGGGGTTCTATTCTGCGAACCCGGGTTCATACGGTGACGTGAAAACATTGTAGACGACTGATTGGTCAGGCAGAATCGTGTTTACTGTCTATCCTACTGACTGTCAATGCAGCGCTGCATACCAGTTTAGTGGGGGCTTACCTTCTCTTATATTATGTTATTTCCATCAGTCTTTTGTGTTGCTGCCTTCAGCGCTGGTGATATAAAATCGATCTCCTTGCTCAGCTTTAGCATGCGCTCCTCGGGAAGCCGTTTGTAGTTGCCTCCGCTAGGCCGCAGGCGAAGCCGCGGGTCTTGCCTGTTGAGCTGCCGCTGGGGTTCTCCTCGTAGCGCCTCTCCCGTCCCCGCGCAGTGCATGCATGTGAGTTTGAGTAACAACAAAGTGATATCCATTCTCCTAGCCGATTGTCACATTTGCCCATGTACACTGTATGTCATTTAGAGGCACCAGTATTTCATAATCAGTTTAAAAGTTCTGTGTATTGATTTCATTTTAACGTTATACTTATAGCCTACTTCGGCAATGGGCGGAGGGCAGATATGCGGTCCCATTGACGACCAGGTGTGGGCGGAGGCAAGTAAACTTGCTATGGAAACAGAGTCTATATCAAGTAGAGCCGAGTAATACCAGATAGAGTGGAGCTGTACTGTGCTGTTATATGTGGTGGAAATGAGCCATATGAGGCATGCTATGAGGTATGCGCCCAGGGGGTGGTGCATGGGGCGAACGGGCACTGCACTAGTTATAATAAATGAAGGGAAAGAGAAAGGGTTCCTGACTGAACGTCACTTTGTAACGGAGGGGGAATGTCACTTTATAATGGAGGGGGTTCCCCACCTCCATTTTAAAGTGAAAGGAAAACCGAACGTCAGCTTTTGACGGGTTGGGAGTGAGAATGTGTTGAATGAACATGAACACAGACCTCTCATGGGGGAATGAAGATGAAGAGAGTATCTCATATGAAAAAAGTGTGATGTAACCTATTTTTGGTTCAGAAACGTTGAGATGGTTTGCAGAAGTGTAACATGCCGACATGTTATTCTGGTGACTGGGCTGGTTGAATGGTATAGTACTGTAGGCTCCATCCTAAAACCTTCACCTGCACTATGTTGATTGACCTACTTTTACATTGTTCTTCTGCAAGGCTTCTTGTTCTGTTCAGACTTGTTTGTTGGTCTGAGAGCCCTTCTTGCGCGCCTTAGTTTTTTCACATGGTGATAGTGATGTGTCCTCGCTAATACACCACACACTATTTGTATAGTGGGGTTAAACTGCTGGCGGATGCAGGCTCCCCTCCAGGAAATGATTAACAGAAAAGAGCAGAGCACAGACTGAACATCCAGCCTAGAGACATCCAGCCTAGAGACATCCAGCCTAGAGACATCCAGCCTAGAGACATCCAGCCTAGCCTCCTTTCTTTTCACTGCCTCTATCTGTCTTTGACCGTTAGCAAAGGATTGCTGTCCTTTTCCCTCTTTCTGTCTCTCCATCTCTTTGACACACGCCTACCAATACTCTGATCACTGAGAGTAATTGTTTGATTGGTCTGATTTCTGTAATAACCCAGTTTAAATTGATTAATTTAATAAATCAGTCTAAAGGAACTGGCATAAGAACCAACTATGTAAACACGTTAAAAAATCCAATTGTCTGTCTTTATTTTTTGTATATATTTTATTTTCAATTTTAACAAATTATATGAACAAAAATGAACAAGCTCAGACACAGTAACAGAAAACAAACAAACAAACAAACAAACAAACAAACAAACAAACAAACAAAAAACATACATACATGTATATCAACAGTTATCATAATGTGGTGCTACTGTACCATCCATATAAGGTGCTTATATACTTGTAAGAGGAAGAAGACACAAGGCGTCCAACAGAAACCAGCCGGACAAGTCACCCACCGCCCTTAACCTCGTCGAGGTAGGCCAGAAACGGCTCCCAAATAGTTAGAAACGTTTCAAGTGAATTGGTTCTCAAGGATCTGAGCCTCTCCGTCCTTATAACAGAGATCATGTCCGTCAACCACAGTTGGAAGGAAGGTGAAGAGGGGGACTTCCATTCTTTCAGAATTAGTTTTTTGGCAACTGTCTGTCTTTCTTGGTTATTTTCATGATATTGTGCAACACCTTAACAGGAGTGTTCTTGTTCTTGCCTCAATAAATGGAAACCCACAAAATCGAGGTGTGTTAACCGCATTGAAGATCAAGGATGTACAGTAGGAGGATCTGAAATTATTTTGCTCACTTCTTTCAATTCTGTTGCTTTATCATCATGAATGTTGATCAGAAACAGTATATGGTATACTGTATATATATATATATACATATATATACATGTATATATATACATATACTGCCTACACGCAGTTTCCAAAATGTAAAGTTTGAAAACTTTCCACGAGCAACAGTTTGTGTGTTGAAACCATGTTGCGATGATTAACTTGACAAATGTTTCTGTTGCTATATCTCTCCCCGTCCAGTTTGTCTTATAGCTAATTGGTCAGGGTCAAGTTCATCTGGGATCTGGGAGGCTGTTACACATTCCAGTATGATAGTGAGAAGACACACAGAGTTTACGCGCGCGCGTGTGTGTGTGTGTGTGTGTGTGTGTGTGTGTGTGTGTGTGTGTGTGTGTGTGTGTGTGTGTGAGTGAGTGAGTGTGAGAGAGAGCGGATCTTTCACTGTTACAAATTCCATTATCATTGAAGTTAGAATAAACATTGTCTCTGAGTGGCAACATAGACACAGTTTATTTTCTCCACATTTTCCCACCAAACCTGCTTCAAAGTGAGCTGAACACAGACTGTATAATAAATAGGCTGAACCTTCACCTTCAAAAAAAGGGAATTATGGAGTGGAGGAGCTCGGCTGAGAAATGAGGCATACTGTGGGGGTTGGTAGGATTATTGACTGATACCAGTGACTCGGTTATTAGTTGGCCAGCTGCTGAGAATTCTGGATTTCAAAATCAAAAGTCACTTCTTCTTTGGGAAAACCCTCCCACCCCTTTGGACTTTCGCACCCGTAGATCGGGTGACTTTCAACAAGTGGGATTTTCAACAGCTTCAATGATGAGCGACCAGCGTCACAACTCATTTCAGCTACAAAGGTACTAAGCCAGGGATACCCAACATGCTTTGCTCGGGGGCCACTTCTGCAAAATGACAGGAGGCCAGGGGCCAGTTAATAAACAAACAATAAGAATATAAATGTTTCTGTAGCGGATTGTTAGTTTTTTGGGGGTGTAATTTGGAGTTTAGTCTGGCAATGTTGTGCACACAGGATAGTTACTGTATTAGTTAGGCTAAGTTAGTTAAGTACATATACTGTAAGTGCCTGAGCTGTGAGCAGGCGGCAATATTTGACAATTTAGCTGGAGCTCAGCTCAGTCAAACCTTATTTAATGTTAGTTTTCATTGTGAATTAGAAAATGGTTGGGGGGCCACTCTGCACCCTACCGCGGGCCACATCTGGCCCCCGGGCCGCAAGTTGAGTATCACTGTACTAAGCCTTGTACTCGAGCCAAAGAAGTGACAACGCGCTGCACTGCAGTAGGACAGAACTTTCTGTTCTATCTCTGCTCTGAGGATCTAGCTTACACCTCTAGTTCAGTGGTTCTCAACGTGGGATCCAGGGGCCACCAAGGGTCATTGAGGGGGTTTAAGGGTCCCTAGCAAACTGTAAAAATAATAATCAAATAAAGAAATGTAGAAGAATGACTATTTTGATGATTTTTTTCACTGTTATCTCTCTACCTATACAGTCATGGGATTCTTGACAAAATCATGAAGTAATACAAATTATTCTCAGATTTGGGAATCTCATCAATTGGGGGCCTGTGGCTGCATGTGGACTAAATGAGGGGTCCTCATATGAAAAAAGAAAGTTGAGAACCACAGCTAGATAATGAAATTGTGACTTTATTGTTTGTCACAGGCCGCCGTAGCTCAAGGGGGCAGGACGGGTTCTTGAAACTAGGAGATAACAGACATAGGCGAAGCAACTCAGTTCTGACTACTTGCATCATTAGTGAAAACACCATTAGGCAGACTAGATCCAGTCCAGATGTGTCTTGGAAGAGCATGCCTACAGTATCTCCATTCCTACTCCAGTTTCTTTGGAAACAAATTCTACATGTTGCAGTTCTTACAGATATAAAATGCCAGATTAGCATTTTCAAGGACTTGTCTGCACACTCTGAATATCAGCATTGTGAAGGCCACATAGGATGTACATACATAGGTCTACATACAGTAGAATGGATAGAAGCTTCCTCCCTCATTCCTTGTTGCAAATAAGTAACATTCTAGATCAGACATTCTAGATCATGGTTGTTGCTTGAGTTTTCCCATCATGGGCTTTTCACACGTAT
Organism: Poromitra crassiceps; assembly: GCF_964638095.1. NCBI lineage: Eukaryota > Metazoa > Chordata > Actinopteri > Beryciformes > Melamphaidae > Poromitra > Poromitra crassiceps. The sequence continues at coordinate 14,168,397 of NC_139647.1, forward strand.
ACAGCACATATAACCATATAGACTCTATGGTTATCTTAACCCAGGTCTAACAGTTGGCTCGGGGTTAGCTTAACCCCTTTTCATACACATTTAACCCATGGCTGACTCTTAGCCTAAGTCAAGCTAACAATTTGCACAGCATTGTTCCAGGGTTTACATGTCCAAATATTCTGTCTGTGGTGGCAACACGTGAGGAATGCCACGCATCATCGCTTTGCAACTTTGTGAAGGATAAGTTATTTGACTGGACGCCACACAAGTGACACAAAGTCTTCTAACCCTCTTAACACAGCCAGCAGATGACCCTGTTTTTAATCATGTTCTGGGAATAACCCTGCTCCAGAGCAGGGCTAGTCGGGTTATTTATCCCTATTTGAAATGTGTCGATGTGAAACTTTAATCTCAGGGATAAGGACATCCTTGGATGAGGCCAAACTAACCCTAGAAAATGTGCTTATCTCTCAACTCCTTCATAGCTGATGAAATTATGCTGATATGTCAGAAGCACAAAAGCAGGCTCTGAATAAAATAAAAATACACTTTTGATAGCTAAATCAATGCAATATGCATCCACCCTGAACTGAACATTTTCTTATCTTTTTTTCTTTGCGTTGTTGAAATAGCTGGTATTGGGGTCAATACACTTTCATAGCAGTCATGCAACACATTTTCTAATATTTGAATTGTGGCTAAAATCTGCAGCCCCCTATTTAAAAATATTCAGAAGTTTTGAAAATGACACATCTATAGTCAGAGATGGGCAGTATTTGAAATACATGTATTTCAAATACGTATTTCAAATACATTTGTGTATTTTGTAATTTGTATTTGGCTGGACTGAGAAAAACAAGATGTAATTTGTATCAAAATACTTTCAGATCTTGTATTTTGTGTAGTTTAAACAAATAAAATACATTTTTTATTTCATTGTATTCTCAAATGGACACATTTTAAACATTGACACAGGTTTAAACTGTGGAATAAAAAAGACATCATGTGAGATGTCACTTCTACTCCGCCTCTGATTGGCTTACCCGCAGAACAATCTCAACCACAAATCAGAGGAAGTAGTCTAGGGAAAATAAGGTTTGACCTTAAACTAATTGCAACAGAATTTATTTTCACATTTTTATGTTCATATTGATGGCCGAAACACTGTAGTAAAAATCCCAGAAAATCCTATTAGTGGAAGTATGTTAATGACGTTTTTTCAAAATGGCTGCCATTATTAAAATTGTGGGCATATCTTGACTCCAACTAGACCTAGAATTACAAATTTGGTGTCTATTTCCACATGTTTGGGGGCAAGGAATCCACAGAAATGGTTGTTGAGTCTCTAAGTAGAACAGATTTTTTTTTCTCATGTAGTATGAAGTATGTAGTCGTAATACAACATGGCATTTCTCACAATGTTAGTTACAACTTCGTATTTGTTAATCATACACATTTTTGGTGATACCCTTGAGCATATTGAAGTGCTTGCCATTGGAAAAAAAAAGTTTGTAATGAATTTATTCCCTCACAGTGTCTCTAAAAGTGTCTGGAAAAAGTTCAAAAAGATTTATTCACGGTTCCAGTTACATTTATACAATTACAAAGATACAGTAACTCTTGACAAAGGTTAAGTGTACTGATGTCATAAAAACACATTTCCTCTATTCTCTTTTACTCTTGGCAGAACAAGACACTCCCATCAATCAGTCCACCCTCACTTGGCCATGTCTATCAGACTCTGTAAAGACGTGGGGACCCAGGTCTTCTCTCCTTGCACAAACACGACCCCCCTGTCTATGTAGATGACAATGCGCCCAAATGTGTACAGCTGTTTGCCCTCGTGGCGTTTGGCCACTAGGGGCATGAAGACGATGTTGTTCTCCTCTGCCTTGGTCTGGATAAGGTCTTTAAAGTTGGTGGGCAGACCGGCGCTGATGCCCCTCTGAGCCACACTCTCAGCATCTCTGCGTTCCTGCAGCGCTTCATATTGGAAGTCCTTTCGCCTCTCCGTCTGTGTGAGATATGCAATGTTCTCCCTGGCACCAGGCTGCATATATCCACCCATGCCTGAAGACACTGCACGGTTCATGATGTCCAAAGCTTCGTTGAATTTGTCCTTGACGAGTGGTTGAGCTAACAACATATCACTGAATGTGGTCTTCCAACCCAGGTACCACTTGGTGATTTCCTCATAGTTAGGACTGTTGCTCAGCCATGAGCACAGGACCTGCAACCACTTTGGAAAGAAGTTTTTGTCCAGCAGGGACACAAGGCTGGAGGGAGACAGCATGCCCTCCCAGTCCATCACCCAGTGGAAGGGATCCATCTGCTGCTGGTGAGGGTTAATAACCAGCTCCCCGAGACAGAGAGCTAGTTTAGGGATGATGTTTTTAACCATGAAGGCCTCCCATGCTCCTGGTGTAAAAACATCTTTCCATGGCTGCAGGATTAGACGAGCGGAGGAGTTGCTGGGATGCCACCGCTGCAGGGCATTGGCTAGTTTGCTACGGATGGGCGGGTACAGAGGCTCTAGACGTGCTTGGAGCAGAGGCAGCCAAGGGTGGAGCCAGGAATGGATTGGCACGGTGTCTGTTAAAGGGTTCCAGCTATCCACCTCTCGCTGCAGCCGGGACAAGATGAGCTGCTCTAGCAGGTGATCCAGCATCCACCGGGGGAGAAGGGGAGCCCATACTTCCACACAGTCGACCATGGGCCCTACCATACGAGGCTGCCAGCTCGACACACACGAGCGCAGCACTGGGACCCACACTTCCCACAGCAATCTGTGGTAAGGGTCCATGTTTGCTTCTGGGGTGCTGGAGTGGAGTTGTCTAGATTCAAGGATCGCTCTCCACTGTCCAACTTCTTCCAGACCATAAGAGCTGTCCTTCAGAGGGTCCCAGGTACGAAGTTTCTCTTTGAGTAAAGGATTAACCACAGCTACAGCCAGGTCTCCTAGTCCCATTGTTTTATATTCTTCATAGTAGTCTGTCTGTAAGGTCTCAAAGATCCGGGCACACTCCTGCAGGCTGGGTCCCACCCCTGGTGCCGTCTCCCCAGACTGAAAACGCTCCACCAGTTCCAGTACAGCCTCCATTCTCTGGATGGAGTCTTGCTCTGTCACCAGTCTGGTCTGCAGTGCATTCGACTCATGGCTCAGAGTCACAACTACGTCTCTCTCATGCTGCAGACGTCTGGCAGACTGTAATATGTCCTGTTCTGTAAGGTCTATGAGGAGCTGCAGGTTGTGTTCCAGCTCGGGGAGAGCAAAGCCAGAGCCCTTCTGATCTCGCGTGGCCAAGCTTGGTGGAAGTTCATCTGGAACACTGTGCTTGTTGGACATGTGACTGTAGCTAGAATACACCTTCTGCTCTCTCCCAGTCATATCTATCACCTTAACCTGTGCCAACTCTCCAGCGGGTGTTGTTGCAGACCGTCCAGCCAGCTTGCCTGTAGGCTTCAGCTCATCTATAGTTCTGTAAGAATACTTGGGCTTCTTCTTTCCAGCAGAAGCCACAGGATCCCTACGCCACTGGCCGAGTTCCTTCCGAAACTCCTTTTCCTCTTCTTCTGAGTCGACTACAGGAAAGTCCTGAAGACTCTGCTTGGTGCGTTCATTGCCGTAAGCACCCACTGCTCCCTTGCCCTTACGAACCTTCGCCTCGATGGGGGTTAGAATACCTTGTGCATTCTTGCCCAGGCCTTTCCCTGGTTGGTAGCCCATTTTCTGCAGCAGTTTTTGTCCGATCCCCTTTGTGTGTTTCTCCCAGGTACCTAGGCCTTGTCCTGTCCGTATGCCAGCTGCAAACCTCTGGGGCTTGTTGTCACGAAAAGTACCCATTTTGAGTGTATAGGGTGCAGCGCTGCGGTGCTGCAGGAGTGTCATCTTCATCAGAGTAATCAGAATCTCCTTGGCCTTTTTGCTGCTGCTGCTGTTTCTCCTCAGCTGCAGTCTTACGCAGACCAGCACTCACAAAGTTCACCGGAGTGGTGTAGTCTTTAGACCTCTTGCCTCCGCTAGGGCTCTGTCTGTTTGTCTGTCTGTCCCACTGATGACATCATCAGTGATGTCATAAATCCACTCACACACACACACACACACAGTGATGATGTCATCAGTGATGTCATAAATTGTGACATCATCAGTGATGTCAGAGGCATTGTGATATCATCAGTCATGTCATAAGAGGTTGTGATGTCATCAGTGATGTCATAAAAGCAGTTGTGGAGCAGAATCAAGTCCCAGGGGCAGACACTGAAAGAAGTGGGAGTCTGGCTTCAGTCTTCAGCCATGGACAGCTGTATGTTGCCAGCTCCAGGATCCCTGAAGTATGCCATCAAGGAGCAACCAGGGCGAGGCCACGACCTGCTTATGCGAGCTGCAGGGCCAGCTCGGCGAGCTGCATGGCAGGCGAGCTCGCGTAGCGCGCAAGATGCCTAGTGAATTATAATTTCAATTTGAATGGTGAAATTAGATCCTACTTGATATCTTCTTGATATCTTTGAGTTTTGCTATGAGTTGTACCATGTTCATGAGAATCACCCACCTGTGGCATTCTCAATCCTCCCATAGGACATGGATGAAAGGCCAGGGGTCTCTGATTTCCACATGTGGATATTGATGTGTCCAACTGCTGCTATGATGTCACAGCTATCAGAGGTACTGGTTTGGCTCTCTGGTGTAACTCCAGCTATAAGGCCCATACCATGTAATGTGTTGTGGCCATCAATGGTTCTGATGTTATGGTCAACATTATCAGCAATGTACTGAATGAAGTGGCCTTCAACATTGCCAGGAAGGTATGTTCCTTGAGATGCAGCTGCACTTGACTCAACTTTTTCACCTCCTGATATGAGGAACAGAATCGAAGGTTACCAAGTGTTTTCACCAAAAATCTAGATCCAAATTGGTGATGCATTTGTCAATCCTATCTGTAATGGCGTGATGAGAACCCTTGCTATGCTGCCTGCATGGCATGTCCTATTGCAGATATGTTTAACTCACAGTTCTTGCCAGCAAACAGTTCTTTGAGGAGAAGGGTTTCCATGTTTCCTTTGGCAGATGATATATTTTGAGGGATATGCAACATCATTATTGTCCTTCCTAGATGCATGCAAAAATGCACTCAAAATATTTGAGGCCTTCGGCTTGAATGTAACCACTTCTGGTTTGCCATTGATTTCTGTAATGATTATTTGATCACCACTTCAAGGTATTGTTCAATTTTCACAGTTAGGTCTCCAAGTGCAATTTGCTCATCATCATTCTGTTCTAAATAGCTGTCTGCTCTTTTTCTTTGGACAACCATGTTCTTCATGAAAGGTCTGAGGTATTTGTTTTTTGGTACAGATAGATGGCATCTGCAGCATGAAGATCTTGGGCAAATTAATCCTGAAGGTCTTCTTCCTCTGTGGTGTTTCATGGCAGTTGCCAGTTGGCATCCTTTATGTTGCATTACCGCCTCCTTCTGAATTTATCCATGCACTGTTTCCCTACATTCTTTAAAACCCGATCCCCTCTCCTCTTTTGTTGGTCTTTCCTGAAAGTCTTCTTCTTCTAATGGCTTTCTGGTGATGCCTTGCAGTGGTCCTAACAGGAAACATAAGTGGGCGGGGTGGCATGTGTGCCATGATTGTGATGTCACGATTGTCATGTATCAGTGATGTCATCAGTGATGTCACGATTGTCATGTATCAGTGATGTCATCAGTGATGTCACTTGAGCAATTGTGATGTCATCAGTGATGTCACTTGAGCAATTGTGATGTGTTTTATGGCAGTTGGCATCCTTTATGTTGCATTACCGCCTGAGGCTTTATAAGTGTTATAAATTTATAAGTAGGGAGAAGAGCACAAGTGGTACATCATCTCCAGAGTAAGTGTTTATTGTTTATTTATTTTTGTTTATTTGCACAAAGAACATGAATAACAACAGATAGTACAAGTATCTTAATAAGCTATTATTAAGCTATACCTATTAGTAAGCTATTAGCTAACTAGTAAGTGCTTATTAAGCTAGCCTACTTTGAATGGTAACAGACAATGACTGTCATTGGTAACAGTAAATACGATAAATGGCGGTCAACTTATCCATAACCTTTGGATATGGAGAACACTTAGCCTGTCCACTCGTCTGCATGTTTGAGCTACAAATTGCCTTGCCGAAATCAAATTGCCTCCAATGCGAGACTCGTGAATGACATGACAATGAAGTTATGGTTTGCGATGGCTGTCTGAGGGAACAAGATGTGCATGAAAACTCACTTTTTTCCACTAACTGTAACATTAGAACATATTAGCCACACATTTTTTATGTTTTGTTTTGTTATGTTACAGTATGTTTGGTAGGGCTTTTCCCTAGCCCCGCCCTTTCCTGTCCACACCCCCTCCCACCTCCCACATACACTCCCCCCCGATACACCTGTCCATGCCCCCTACCCACCTCTCGAATCCAGACTCTCTACGACCTTCCTATCCTAGCAACTTTTCTCTAGCCCCGCCCCCTTCATTGACCCGACCCGAATCAGATCAGCTCCAAAATGTAATGGGTTCTTCCTTGGCCCATGCTACACCCTTCCACCAAGTTTCATGAAAATCGGCCCAGTAGTTTTGCCGTAATCCTCCTGCTAACAGACAAACGGTCAGACAAACGGCACAGAAAACATCACCTCCTTTGTGGAGACAATGCCAATTTTGACAATGTTCCACTACTGGGATTTTCTGGGATTTTTAGTATGTTAAATTGGAAGGTTTCAAGAACTGAAACTGGTCTGACTGGTCTGTAACCATTTATCCACTGTTGAAATGGACAGGAAGTCTCACTCAAACAGAACAGGAAGTCTGACTAGTACTGAAGCCTCGTGTTTGTGGAAATTCCCCCAGAGATAAAATAATAAATGTGATGGTTAGATAAGCCTATTGCATGCTAAGACAAACTGCCCTATCTGCAAATCAAACTGTTTACTGCATGCAAGCCATCATATTAAAGAGACACAACTAATATAAAAAAAACACCTCTGTGCCCAACTCAGCTCTACAAAATGGATAAATAAATATACTGTTACAAAGCTGACAGCCTCCTTGTTTCCATACATTAGCCACAGGATTAAGTTCCCCTCACCATGAATGCCATACTGCGGCACCATGGTTACATGTTCCTGAAAAGTAACCTTTTGTGGTGGAATAAATAATGTTGCTGTATTTCTATGTGTGCAGCATGTTAAATAAAGACTATTATGTGACAATTTACTGACATGGTGGATGTGAAGTTGTTAATAGGGGACCTACTATCATAACATACCATTCATAACAGATCTCATATCTATGGCTAAACATGGTCAAAGCTCCAAAACATGAGGTTACTGTAACATGTAGAAATGCTACCTGTAACTCAAAAGCCCTCACAGAAGGCAATTAACAGCTGAAGTGAAGGATAAATAAGTTGTGCTGAAAAACAACTGAAATGGAAGAACTGTAGTGTGTTAGACTCTAACACAGTTAGAGGGTACACAAAGAAGAATACTGCCACAGAGGACAAAAGAGATGATTTACCATGTAAATAAACCAGAACATTTCTCATTTGAGAAGCTGGAATCAGAGAATTAGGACATTTTTCCTTAAAGAAATGGCTCAAAATGATTAATAGATAATCAAAATAGGAAAGTTATGTAATATTTGGCAATGAATCGATGAATTGACTAATTGTTGCCGTTCTTTATCAGTCTTTATAAAATGTATTTTCATGTATTTTCAAAATACAAAATACGTATTTGTATTTCAAATACATTTTTCAGACGAGTATTTTGTATTTGTATTGTGATACATGTTTTGAGCAAGTATTTGTAATTTGTATCAAAATACTTTTTGATGTATTTTCGCCCATCTCTGTCTATAGTTTCATTAGATATTACATATTTTTACAATTCACACATAATTAAGTTATCCATTCTGCAAGCAGCCTGCAAACCTATCATTTAGGGCATTGATCAAAGCCAGATTTAAATAATTCTTTATTTTAACTTTTTGTTTGCACTTTTTGACCATTTTTTTGTCACATTCTCCAATTTTGTGAGTGAATTGTGACTTGTGAGTCATGCGACTTGGGGAGAGTGAACGTACAACCAAATACAAAAATGAAACGAAGTTGAACTCTATAGGTGATGTCATATTCACCGAACGGATATGATTCACTCACTTGCAACGAAATCTGACAATTCTCAAAAATACCTTCCACCCGCCTCCTTCCTCCCTCCCTCCCTCCCTCACTCCCTTCCTTTCCTCATTCCCTCCTTCCCTTCCTCCCTCTCCATCCTCTTGAATCTGTTCGATGGCTAAGTGGTGGCTAAGATGCATATCGGACCGATCTTCCCTCCTCCTCTCCCACACGCCTGTCCTCCCCTTCACTGGCTGAGAGGGAAACAAGAGAGTGGGGTGTCTGATGGAGGGAAATAGGGAATGATAAGATCACTTAATAGCCTTGTTGAAAAACCCCCCGGCTTTCATGCTCATTGGCTGTGAAGCTGTAAGTGCATCACATCGTATACTTAGAAGGCCTATGTTGAAACTGAGACTTTCTAAATGGCCATATTGCAAACCAATCAGACTGTGGTAAAAAGCTAAAATCTCAGTTTCACTAAATGAAGCCTCCCAGTTATTTCCTCTTTCTTGTTGGTGTTTGACTATAGGCTAAAGAAGGGCATGTGGAGCTCACATCCTTCCTGTTTCTGACAATATTTCACAACAGTAGCTAACAACCTGTCATCAACCTACGAGTGAGTCAGTCAGTCAGAGTCTATGTGCCGAAATAGACTCTGGGTCAGAGTGGTCATCAGTCAGTCAGTCAGTCAGTCAGTCAGTCAGTCAGTCAGCTGATGTCCACAGGGGGAGGAAAGGCTGGCTGGCTGGATGGATGGAATGGGGAAGTGCTCTTTTCTCAGAGATTAATTATTGATGCATATGACCATAGAGGAGACCTCTATGCAAATGTTTTAAAACACAGCTAGCATGTGTTTCCAAATGATTTCTAAGATGTTGCACAGAAGGACTTGCTTAATTTAGAAGTAAAAAAATAAATAAATTAGCACAGCCTGAAATTAGCACTAGCCATCATACAAATACTAGTAAATCTTTTTCTTTTCTAAAAATAACTTTTTCGGCCAAAAAATTCAATTAGTTCAGGATCCACTAGCCTCTGAGGGGCTGCAACTGGCCTGTAATTAACAAACAAGTTTCTATTTGGTACCAAGCTGATCCATATAACTTATCAGTATTTTGAATTGATCAGTATAGGCCTATTGGGCCTACCTACTCGGTCTGGGTATATTTGTATATTGTATATTTGGAAAATGTTTGCTGATGTCATCAGTGATGTCATCAGTTTTGTGACATCACTGATGATGTCATCTATAAATCGCTCAGCCTTCCTCTCCATAACATCAGCTCTCCCACCTCATCGACTCTACCACAGCAAGGAGGCAAGTAACTTGTGTGTCTGCTTGTCTGTCTGTACACCTTTCTGGAGAAGAAGAAATATTTGTAGCCCTAGCATGAGTGCTAACTTATGATAGTGTTGTATTGTGTTTTAGGAAGCAAGGGTTCAGCTGCACCCTAGGACAGAGAAGACATGCAGCAGATGATAGAAAGCTCATCCATAAGAGACTTGACTTGGACTTGTGACTAAAGACTTGAGAAGCAACCTAAAAGACTTGAGACTTGCCCGGCCACGACCCATTGCTGCGCAGCAGCTATAATTTTGATTGTTTTGTTATCAAAGTCATATTTGTTGTTGTATTTAGGCTACTATAATTTTCTTCCCATTCCTGCTCAATACTGCCTTCAAACAATGGATGCAGTGTGTGTGTGTGTGTGTGTGTGTGTGTGTGTGTGTGAGAGAGAGAGAGAGAGAGAGGGGGGGGGGGGGGGAGCTAAAGAGCACTGACAGTCTTCACACAAGAGGAAATGAGACAAAGTTGTAGAAGCAGCTAATGTTAGAAGCTACACCACATTGGTGGGAAGCTATTTAGCCTACTAAATAGCCTACGGGTAGGGATGGTAGGCTATGCCCCCCGCTAATCTTTAGTATTTAAAAACTTTAGTATTCTTTTTTTTTACAGCTACTTCTCTGACAGAAACCACCAGTATCTGTCTGTCTACCTGTCTGTCCGGTGTGTGACTGGCTCACCTCTATGCCCATATTTGGAACGAGGAACGCGCACACCTGTGTGAGCTGACGTCATATGAAGAAAGTAGCCTACCTGCTACAACTCGTCTGGCTGGATTCGCCCTCCCTCAGTTAGTCTAACTACGGACAAGAGACAAGACAAAGAAACACACAAAGGAATATCTTTTAAATTGATTACATTGACTCTTTCCCTTGCGAGGAATATTTAACGAGGATTTACAAACAAATGGGGACCGCCTGGTTCGCGGTGTTGGGATTTCTAGTCGTCTTTTTCCAGGTGAGATTTCCTGCTGACTTTGTACCTCGCCAGACGTTGGTAAATTGTGCATAATATGGACATTGGGCAACAAGCAGCCCTTTATTTCAGTAACATATGGTTGAACGTTAACGTATGCCGTATTTAAGGGTCATATTGACGATTTATAAAATGTCCTTAACTATAGCGTTGTTCTGTGGGACAATTGCCAAACGAGGCGGCATTGAATTGCCAGATTTTCGAATGGAGTTTGGCGACTCTTGCCGAGTCTTGTCGAGTCTATTCGGACCTGTTTTAATTCGATATGGCTATAGTAGAGGCTTATTCGTTTTTTCTTCCCCCCCCATCTATAGGCCTTGACTTTAGCGTCTCCTGAGGAGCCAGCATGTGTGCCTGGTTTCGATGCGGATATGTTGATTTTCAAAGTGAACAGAAAGCAGATGCAGTGGGGGAGGATCCTGGGTAAAGGTAAGGAAGCTGTTCTAATCTGTAGCCTACACAGGTGTGGTTCACAATGTCGACATTAACACTTTGAATGTTATCCACTGGTCAGTGGTCATGGGATTCCTGGAATATCATGGACTGTTAAAAGGTAGCCTATATGAGGAAGGAAGGAAAGTCGGGGGGATTTGATAAACTCTCAGGGAGAGTTTCAGGGATGATAATTTAATTATTTATTACAAATGTGTCAGTTACAAGAATGCAACAAAATGTATTTTCCCAACTGGTTTCAGTAGAAAAAACTTAGAAGGAAGGGCATTTTCAGTTGGTATGGTGGGAACCCAGACATAATGACATTACTAATGATGTCACAATGCCTATGTCATCATCACTGCCTATGACATCATCAGTGATGTCATAAGATGATTTTGGTCAATAATGATGTCACTGATGATGCCATAGACATTGTGTGACATCATCAGTGGGACAAAAATCCTAGTTTTATACAAAATGCATTTAGTGATACAATTTGCGTGACAACATTGGAGAGTTCTCAAGGAGTGTAGCCTACTGGCATGGCTCATACCGTTTAAGGACATCTGCGTAATGATCCCCACCCCGCCCTTATCGGTCTCCTCAGTCTTCTCAGATGGCCTTCTACAGACTTCAGTTGTTTGTTTCGACATCTAGCCCAAACAACCTCAGGTCTCAGCTCGCTCTCACTCCACACAGATAAAGCTGCTTCCTACGTGAACTATGTGCCCAAGCTTGTTTTGCAGACCCCATGGCAGCCATTAAAAAGGCATTAGGCTTTAACAGGCTTAGCTTTTCAAATGGTGTGTCCAGTGGTATAATCCAGTAGTTCTCAACGTGGGGTCCGGGGACTGCCACAGGTCCAGGTGTTCCAGGTGGTCCCCAGCAAAATTGATCAATTGTTAAACCTCACCCTAATTTAATTTACAAGAAGGTAACACAGCTATGTGTTGAAGAATGATTCTTTTTTTGATCATAGTTTGACTATTGTCTCCACAATACAGATGGTCACAAATTTATAGTGGTTTTTCCATCGCCAGTACCTGCTCTACTCGCCACTGCTCCTGGCATTTGCAATCACACCGTGAAGGTAATTTGAGACTTGCAGTGAGAAGATTGTAGGTCAGGACTCTGCAAACTGCATGGTTCCCCTTTTTTATTCATTTATTTATTTATTTGATCTCAATCCAGTTCCTCCTCCTGTACTTCCCATCTCCATTGCCTCATACCTGTACATCCTAACATCTGATGTGTGTCATCATGGCCTAACACAGATGTCACTGACAGTCCAGGTCATGGATGGGCAACTTTGATGATAGAGAGGAGCCACACAAAAAAATGTCCTCGCTACCAGAGGGCCAGATTGTGACCGTGCACTTCCACCAGTAGCCTAATGTAACACCATCGCTCCCAATTTATAGCTGCTAATTTGATGAAAAGGACTGGTAATCCAAGTTTATTATACCAACATTTATATTTTTTACCACGTGCGAAGTACGGGTCAACAGACTAGTATCAGTAGTCGGTCATATGGAACGGAAAGGACGCTTTCCACTTTTGGGGACGCTGGATGACTTTCACTCTTGTTTCCCGAAGGGGTGGTGTGTTTTCAATACGCCTGACCCCGCCCGCTTGGGACGCTGCCTTCATTTCGACGAGCACACACTGACTCACAGACACACCGCCTCCACACTGACACACAGACACACACACACACACACACACACACACACACACACACACACACCTCCTCCCAATGCAAATACCCTCGGCCCATTATACACACACGCTATTTCGTTATTATTTTGCTTTGGCCCGTGCTGAAACGGGAAGTGGCGTAGGCCGGCTCACCCTACAGGTGAAACAGCCTCCTGTCGGGGGCGCCAGTTCAGCTAGGGGGCACTGTAGCCCCTCACAAAACAACAACAAATTGCTGGTGGCCGCCCCTCCTTTTCTGCACAATCAGTGCCTGAAATTGGCCGAATCCTGCACCTGTTTGCGCGAACCGATGTCTATTATATTAGCCGATGGTGCTGCATGCAATTGTCGGACAAGCCGCTTGTCACAGACAGGATCCAGGCGCAGTGTCACAGGATCCAGGCGCAGCGTCGGTGCAGCTGCAGCAGCTGAGTACACGTCACTTCACCTGCCTTCTTGTCCCCGTCAAAAGTGAACCAGGAAATTACATTTTTAAAAGGCTGTATAGGCTGCTTTAGTTTAGTTTCCCTCTTTTTTTTAGTTTTGTTTCTGTTTGACATCTGCTAGACTAGCGTTTGATGCTGATCGCGTTCAGTCGTCTGGAGCCTTGTGTCAACATTTCCTGATGACTGCTGATTCATATACGGTGAACTTTCATTGGCAAAACACCCGGACCATTTTTATTGTGAATAACCTACAGATACAGCTGTGACTATTGACAGAGACAGAGAGAGAGAGAGACAGAAAGAGATCGCACGTCTATTAATTTGGTTTCCTCTAAACACGATTAATTCAGTGTCAGTCATATGGAACGGAAAACACACGTTCCGCTTTCGCGGGGGCGTGCACTGTATTCACTTCCCAGTCAGCAGCTGACACCTGACATCACCGACATGTTCTTTGAGCCTATCGGAGATTTCTTTCTTCTTTTTATTAGATTTGACATTATCGTGCAGTTTTGAGGATAAAGCAGCATCTCCCTACAAGCAGTGGCGTCGTTAGGCCTGGCCTTTCGGGGCAACAGCCCCCGGTCTTTGATGAAAAGCCCCGGATCTCAAATATGACTTCTTTTTTTTTTTTTTTTCAAAAATTAAAATAGCTGGGCCCCCTCTATTCATCTCTCATTCATGCTATAAAGCCATAAAAAAATAATAATAATGGTAATAATTGGTGATCAGAAATTATGAAAATACAGTTGGGTCGAGAGGAAGTTACACACACACACACACACACACACACACACACACACACTGTAATATAGGCTACTTCAATATTGGGGGGATGTATCCTTTATCTCACCCTCTTGTATCTTTGCTTTCGTCATGACACTATACAACAAGTAACACAAATTACATGGAATAACAATTGCCACCATTTCACGTCACTCCATCCGTGGCTGTACCCCATCTAGACACAACCCAGGGATGCCTGCCCCCGCCGTTGCCACACGCCGCACGTGGTCCAGGGCCGAATTTGCCCTTGTTCATATTCAAATTTACTAATTCTTCCATTCAGATGACACCAGAAACTTTGCTCTAGCTCTAGCTAGAAATTGACCCAGGGGCCACACTGAGTGAGGTCGGGGGGCCCGCGGGCCGCCAGTTGCCCACCCCCTGGTCCAGGTGATGGGGTGGTGTTAGTCAGCTGTTTGGTGCTGTGCGATGGTTGCTTTAGATTCAACAAAGCCTGTCTGTTTAATGGCTGAAGTGCAGCTTTGTCTTCCTGCCACAGCTTTGAGTCGGGACCCTGAGGGCCTAACCAGAGCTCGGCCTGCCCTCTTGACTCAAATATGTCTGTTGTTCAAGTACAGAGTATTGGCCAATTTGCAATTATGCAAATAAATTGGCAAATATCGCCTTAACAGATGCACTGCTACTAAGGTAAAATGAGAAGCATTAAGCAGTGCTGAAAACGGGCTCAAATGTAACCCAGTGCTGATCCAGCCAGCACGAAATCTTAGGAATCTTAGGCAGTACGCTGTTCTGGTTCAGACACAAACTACTCTATGTAATGTGTACTACTCTATGTAATGTGTGTGTGTGTGTGTGTGTGTGTTATATATATATATATATATATATATATATATATATATATATATATATATATATATATATATATATATATATACACACACACACACACACACACACACACACACACACACACACACACAATTGGGATCTCTATTCTCTAATCACATAAAAAGTTCTAAGGAAAAGGAAAGCCCTGTAACGTTTTAGTTTTGTCCTCTGTGTGCACCCTGAAGGTTTGCAGACACAGCTAGGCCTCATGTCACCACTAGGCCTCATGACCCTAACCCACCACTAGGCCTCATGTCCAACAATGATGAGTCTATGTACAGGACAGAGTTTGACCATCTTGGTGTTTTGCCAACAAGTAGTGACTGCCAAAAGAACCCACGCGCGGCGCATACTGTATATTACCTCCCACAATTAAACGAGTCAGTTGTGGACTGAGCTGACACATTTATAGTATTCCCATGATGTCACAAGTATTTCCCTATACCAATATCAATATGGCGCTACAATACACACAGCTCACCAAGATGGCCGTGTGGTGATGTAACAGAATACTATCAATAAGCCTTCAAATAAAGATGGATTTGATAGATGGCTCATGATGAGTCACAAGATGATGTGTCCCCTGTATTTAGACTGAGTCACATGATCATGTGTCCATTGTATATCCTGCGCAGTCCCCAAAGTGGACTAAAGGTGGCGTCTTCGTTTTCACTGTGCCATGTGTGTCTGTTTGTGCTTTTGCTCCAGGGTGAGTTTATCATTGCCAATAAGCTAAAATCATCTAAGTTTATTGTGGCGAATAGTGATTGTGAATGAGCAAATTCACTGGCGAGATTAGATGCTGGGACATCGGAAGTTGTGTGCTTGTAACAGGGCCGGTTCCAGAACAAGATGACTAGGGGTGCATCCTAGATAGGAAGGGGTGCAGATGCCCACCCGAAAAATTTGACATGTTATTTTACTAAAAATAATGCATTTGACCATCATTTCAAGTATAATGATACCACCCAAGCAAGAATATTTCAAGTGTTTCAAGTGCTTTACTGAAATATTTGGACCATAATGATAATACAATTATCTCAACCTTAAAAGGTTACATATAGGTGCCAAAAAGCGATAAAATCACATCAAAGAACAAAGAAAAACAACAACTATAATTCAAGTTTAAACAGTAAGTGTGCAGCTGTAGCATTTATTTAAAAAAAAAAAAAAAAAAAAAAAAAAAAAACTTTTCAACTGAGCATGCAGACAATTAAAATAAGGGTGCAATGCATGCTTTTGCACCCCCGTAGAACCGGGCCTGGCCTTGTAAACGGATAAAACGGAATCAAATATTGTAACATTGCTAGGGACGATCCATTTTCAATGTTTTGAAAAGTTCTCTCCATGTTACAAAGTGATTTGCTGTATCTGCAGTTTGTTTCACTACAGTGGATGGATGGTGGGGGAGAGCATAATTTCTGGTAACGTGACAAAGGTTTGTTAGCGGCTGTTCTGGCCAATCGTTCTACCAATAATCTGGCCAGATGATGGCGATGCCCGGACGATTGGTAGGTGGAGATCTCTAATTGTCTGGCATCACGAGACTTGATAGTTCTAAGTCATAGATCACTTACTTAATGCCCCTCTTAAAGGAACACTCCGCCCATTTTCAACCAGCTTTGTATCATTAGAACATCAGTAGTATATCAGAAAACTGTAAACGGTTTTGAAGTCTGTCATTTAATTTGACAGTTATTGAGTGTTAAAGTGTGGACCAGTGACATCACTGGTCCACACTAACTCAAATTAATAACTCATTAACTCAAATCAACTCTCAATAACTGTCAAACTATTCATCATTCATCTAGTTTGACAGTTGAGAGGAGTGGAGTGTTCCTTTAACGGTTCAGAATTAGGTTAACCATTTAGTGGGTTGGTTTAGGAAGCATTATGCAAAGCAACTGAATAGCCTTAAACTATTCACCTTATGTAGCCCCGCCCACTTGACCCAGTTGTGTTATGACTTCCTGTTCAAAACACCTTGGTTTACCTGGTCACTAGTAATGTCACAAGAAGTGTAAACAAAACAGGAAGTAAGTGTGTGTGTGTGTGTGTGTGTGTGTGTGTGTGTGTGTGACTGGCTGCCCGCTATGTTGGAACAGAAGGTGAATAGCAAAACAAACGTGTGTGAATTTGACCCTGGGCTCCTCTGTGTTGAAGGCGGTTGCCTAGATCCCCAGGCGTGTAGGTACAGGAGCTGTAATCTGCCTCGGGACGTCAAACCAGTTATTCTGTCTAAATAATAACTGCCCTAGTTAAACCCTTTCACTTCATTGCAAATTCACCGGGCCTCTTTCACAAACTGAAATATTATTTTCAGCTTCAGCAATAACGTTAGTGAAGATTATCCCTTTTGCTATACATTAGGGAGCGCCCGCTGCCCAGCCCGACAAACGTGTGTGTGTGTGTGTGTGTGTGTGTGTGTGAGAATTTGCCTGCATTGGTTCCTCACTCTTGCAGATTAATGGCTCATTTATACTCCATTTTCATACATAAATAGACGCCTCCGTTCCAAACGGTGTAATCGTCACTGCCCACACACTTCCATGCGTCTTTCACGTTGGTATCATGTTAAGCAATACATCCACCAGTGGGCAGTAGAGAGTCAAGTGTGTGTGTGTGTGTGTGTGTGTGTGTGTGTGTGTGTGTGTGTGTGTGTGTGTGTGTGTGTGTGTGTGTGTGTGTGTGTGTGTGTGTGTGTGTGTGTGTGTGTGTGTGTGGTTTTGCTGCGTTTCATGCGTATCCGTAAGCTTTCAGATGACGGACAGAAAACGGACAGAAGGCTCTGTCCCTCTCCGTCTTTAACGTAGAGTATAATTGGGCCTTAACATGCACCTAATTAAATTCATTTGATTAAACTTGAGATATTGCCATTTTCCCTGCCAGCTGATATTGTTTAATCAGCGATTACTCATGCTATGTTTCCAGTACAAATTTGGCGCACAACAACTTGGAGTGTTGTGTGATTACCTCACTGCCCAGATTTGCCCGCTGCTCAATTTCAGACTCCAGCAGTTCTCTTGTGTTGATTTTGAATGCTCGTCTTATCTCCTCTATCGCAAATCTCTGTCCCTCTGTTTCTTCTGCCTGCATGCTTTCTCTCATTGCATTATCTTCAGGACGTCTCAGTCTTTCACTTTCCCCCTCCCATCCCCCTGTCATCTCAACTCCCTCCCAGTTCTTACAAGCAGCCATTTTGCTGCATCTATTTCCCTTCTAGTCACTGGGGCATGGTCCATGTTCACTAGCAGTCATTTATAGCCTAAATGTTGTGGGAAGTCAAGTCAGCGCTTTGCAATGCAATTTATTTTGAAAGAGTGAAAATACTGCTGCATGTTTGTGTTGCTGCTGGGCTATAATAGAATCGTCGTCGTCGTCGTCGTCATGATGTAGGTTCAGGCATTCCTTCCATACAATGTCAAAGGAAATGAGAGAGATGACATGTGACAAGGTGGTGAGCCAGATTGAGGTAGTGGTGGTGTGCCCATGAATGATGACATCATCGCAAGAACATATCGTGCCCTCCAAGCCACCAGGACTGTCAATTCCTATTTATCACTCAGGTCCTTCTAATTTGTGGGTCTTGAAAAGTATTAAAAGTTGATCAATCAATTTAGGGAAAATGAAGGCCCTTAAAAAGTCTTAATTACCATTTGACGAGGTAGCCTATTCAATTTGGTAACTGATTGTGTTAAATGGGCATATATCGTCTTAATATCGATCGCAGACCCCTGAATTGAATCAAAGTCGTATCGTGGCAGACTGAGGATTCCTGTGTATATGTACAGTATTGAACCGTTTTGTGACTATTGATGTGACCGCTATAAGTCAAATTCCTCTTATGTAATCTGATTATTACCTACTGTGGCAATAAAAGTGATTCTGATTCTGATGCCCCCTCTGCGGGGTATTTCAAGAAGAATCCTCCTCCTGGTAGTTCCATAGAAATGAACAAGGACGCTTCTTTGAGAGATTCAACAACCAGATGATTGTAACTCATGATGTTACCCTTCGCGAGTCATGTGGATTTGGGGACTTCCTCCACAGATCGCTTCTCATTTTCTTTCTGGTTTGTTCCTTACATTGGATTTGTGATGCGATGTAGCGCTGGGAAGGATGTCAACATCATATTTCACATTTCTACGCCCACCTATAGATGAACATTAAAAAAAAAAATCAATAACTATGCAAGGTTGTGTCAAGGAAGGTAGTAAAGATCTCTGGTTTAATGGTCATAGAACTGCACAGGATTATTATAAGGGAGACACGATCATTTTGTGAACTTGATCATCTGTATGCATAGACCTTGCTTTTCCCTTAATTATGACCTTTTTAGTATTTTCACGATCACAGCAGTATGTATTAGGGCTGTGCCGATTCACTTATCTCCCGATTCGATACTATCACGATACTTTGGTGCCGATTCGATATATATTGCGATTCACGATTATTGCGATTCTACGATTATTGCGATTCGATATTACGATTTATTGCGATTTTTGTTTATTTTTTTCTTTTATTTTTTCAGTTTGTTTGCTTTTTTACACTAGATTAGAACATGGGAAAAGTTGAATCATACACTAGAGACTGTATATTATATATCATGAGTAGGGCTGGGCGATATAGTTAAAAACAGGGGCGGACTGGGATCATAATTCAGGCCGGGCATTAGATACCAAGCAGGCCAGGCCGATATGGGCCAACGCGCGTGAAATTTGGGCCGTTTGAAGCCAGATTTGGGTCCAATTTTACAATGAGATGCACCCACTTTAACCCTGAAGTGTAATTATTACTTCAGACTAACTAATAAAGTAATAAAACCACTAGTAAACCAGTAGGCGGCGCCTGGCCTGCTGTTCAGTGAGTGGCCTGACTGCAAGCACCCAAAAAAAAAAAAAAAAATTTTTTTTTTTTTTTTTTTTTTTTTTTAATTTGCGATTATCGATTCTG
Organism: Poromitra crassiceps; assembly: GCF_964638095.1. NCBI lineage: Eukaryota > Metazoa > Chordata > Actinopteri > Beryciformes > Melamphaidae > Poromitra > Poromitra crassiceps. Next base: position 14,188,033 of record NC_139647.1, read on the forward strand.
GAATAAAAGATCGATCCAAAAAATCGTGACATTAAAAATCGCGATACTTAGGTGAATCGATTTTTTCCCCCACCCCTAGTATGTATGTATGTATGTATATATATATATATATATATATATTATATAGTATGTTAGTAACCTGACATTTGATCTCTTGCATTAACAAATTATTGATAGGCGACGTTCATTTTAAATCCATTATCCTGGCAAACAATGACCGAACACCATACAAACATGCATGGAGGTCCCCTTACTAATGACAGATATGTAACATGGAGGTCCCCATACTAATGACAGATATGTAACATGGAGGTCCCCTTACTAATGACAGATATGTAACATGGAGGTCCCCTTACTAATGACAGATATGTAACATGGAGGTCCCCTTACTAATGACAGATATGTAACGGCAGAATGAGAACATCATCTTAAAGGCTAAAGTGAGAAATTATTTCGAACATCTACACTGTCATCCAATTTTAGAGCATATAGAAACCTCTTATAAAATATGGATGTTTGAATACAGTATAATCAATAGTGTTGCATTTGTACACTGCATCACAATAATTGCAATATACTTCATCATAAAATTTGTATGAACTTCACCCTCCTCCCTTCCTTTCACATACACACAAGCTGTAAGAAAATCAGGGTAGGAAATGGTAGCGGTCCCTGGACGTGAGTCACGTGACACGGGCCCTGGACGTGACACGTCCAGGTGACACAGCACAGCACAGTCCAGTCCAGCACAGTCCAGTGACACAGCACAGACTAGAGACGAATGGGCTGGGCTGACATGACAGCACAGACTAGAGACGAATGGGCTGTGCTGACATGACAGCACAGACTAGAGACGAATGGGCTGACATGACAGCACAGACTAGAGACGAATGGGCTGACATGACAGCACAGACTAGAGACGAATGGGCTGACATGACAGCACAGACTAGAGACGAATGGGCTGACATGACAGCACAGACTAGAGACGAATGGGCTGGGCTGATTGGACCTGCTAAAGGTCATTGTGACAGGAATGAACGCACACTATCACAAGCATTTTTGTTTAGTCCAAGAATGCAACAACACATTCCCATTCTCCCACTGCGCAATACTTCCCAATTATTTGTCTTCTGATCTCATACTTGTGGAGTAAAAATATCTACTCTCACCTTGGAAGCAGTTTTAGATGGAGCAGCAGAGGTAGTTGGTCTTTTCAGCAATGTGCTAGTGCATTTTCACTGTACCTTCTTTTAAGCAAACTCTGAAGGAATGCACTCGGTCGGTTGGCCATTTGTTATACACAGTCTAAATTGAAATGTAAACCACAAATGAGATAAGGTTTTCCAGACGGACAAAAGCAGTCTTTATTTTCGTCCCAGACGACGTGCATGGCAGCCAGTACACACACACACACGCAATTGGAGGCACCGTGAAATGTGTCCTCTGTGTTTGACCCATTCCGGTTCAGGCCAGGTACGATGGGCAGCTGCAACCAGACGATGATCTTCTGCATGTTTTTAGTTCATATTGATGTTATATGGAGGAGCACGGGGAGACAGGCACGGCGCCGGGATGAGTTCTCTACCGGTGCTAAAGCGGGGCTAAACCAATCTGTGAGGGTGCTAAGAAAAAAATCAAGTTTCATGACTTCGACAGAGTTACTTACTATACAATAGGTTCTCGTTTTTTCCTCAATAAAAGCAGTATAGCACACAGCACACATCATTATCTCCATCTTTTTCTTTGTCCTCCTTGTCCTCGACGGCGACAGGATCTGGATTTACTTTTTGTTTCTCAACTCTTTTCAGAAAACGTAGCATCTTTCAGTTTCACTGTCTGCCGGTGACAGCTGACACAGGCAGACTAATGTTGCCTTCAAGTGCTCCTCGGATTTTCAGTTTTCAGGTAGAAACTTTGTCCTCCTTGGTGCTCTCAAGAGCTCCTTGGATTTTACCCTTTCAGATTCTAAACTTGTTCATGTTGTTTGGTGTGTTCATGAGCTTTTAAATTGTAATGTGAAACAGACACTACAAAGAACAATTGTTATATGTAACTTTATTATGTAGACGATTTGCAAGTTCATAGCTGTTTCCAAAATAATGCTTTACAGTCTGATTCATTTTCCAGATTATTCAAATTACACCTGAGGGGGCTTAACTGGGGCTACAGCAATTTGCGAGGGGGCTTTAGACCCCCCTTGCCCCGGTTCATCGCCGTCACTGCGGGGAGAACATGCAAACTCCACACAGAAAGGCCCTTTCGACGAGATACTGTAGCCCACCTGGGCACCAGGCACCGAAGGCATGGGGAGACATACCCCCAATGTCAACAGCGTCCCAGACGGGAATTGAACCCAGGACCCTACTGTGATACTGTGAGGCAAGAACGCTACCACCTACCTGTGCCACCGTGCCCCACAATGTGGTTCAACTAAAAACACAGTGTAACGTCCACCAGCGTCACTGGTCGCTTGGCGCTGCAGCTTGATTGGCTGTCTTGCCGTCTTTTCCATTTTGAATTGCCAGCTCAGTGGCCTTGTGGTTTGAGTGTCCGCCCCGAGACTGGGAGGTTGTGAGTTCGATCCCCGGCCGAGTCATACCAAAGACTATAAAAATGGGACCCATTGCCTCCCTGCTTGGCACTCAGCATCAAAGGGTTGGAATCGGGGGGTTAGATCACCATATGATTCCCGAGCGCGGCGCTGCTGCCGCTCACCGCTCCCCCAGGGGATGGGTCAAATGCGGAGAACAAATTTCGCACACTCAGGTGTGTGACAATCGTTGTGACTTTACCTTTACCTTTACCTTTGGTCGATTTTAAATGGCCCCCTCATCGCCGTCGTCTGCCGCCAGATATCCCAGCATGCTTTGAAAGGCGCCGAGAGATGTATCCAATACAAAATGAATGGGCGGCAGCGAGTACAAGCAAAAAAATGCTGTGGTCTGCACAGACCGCTATAGAGGAAATGGATAGGGACTCGTAGCCAAAATACCTTTAAACATTCACAAAATTTAATCCACCACCATCCATCAATCCACCACAGCACTTCAACAAATAACACACCTGGCAATTATTGTATTTTTTTAAGAGTTGTGAGTCATCTCGAGTCATTGTAAGTCACAAGGAAGCAATTTCCATATTTACCAATTAAGTCGTGTGTGTGTGTGCGTGCAACTTGACACTACAGAGATGGGTGCTACCCTTCTGGTCTTAATGTAATCTCCATTAGTCACTCACTTTTCTTGTTTGACTACATTCTTTAGTTGAATTGGTGTCACAGCACCATGCTGTGTTTCCTTTAGAATTGCTTGGTTGCGGGCAGATAAAGAGCTGGACGGAGTGTGTGTGATGTCATGATGTCACCCATCTAGTTTGTCGTTTTGGCAGCTGCCATCTTGGGCATGGCATGGTGGACAGGTGACCTGCCAGTCATGCTTTATTTTATTTTAAACGTCTGTGAGTTCTATAAAAATGTTACTCCCTGTACAATTATCATGAAAGGTGAAATTAACTATACAGACCAAAACAGTTTTTTTGAACTGGGCTGTAAACATGTTGATTTACGCTGTGAAGACGGGCATTTTAACATGGGGGTGAATGGGGATTGACTCGCTCTTTCAGCCAGCCTTAAGTGGTCATTCGAGGAACAGCAGATGTTAGTACTCCCGCACTGGAGTTAATGTGACCAAGAAAGCCTGCCCGCTCGGTTAACTCCCAAACCTTTTTCCGGTATCACTTCCCAGTACTTTTGTGGATTTAAAAAGTGACTTGTTTGGATACTTGAGACAATGCATTATAATTAATAAATGGCCACATGGAAATTATTAACCATATAATCAAACTAGGAATGTAGATTGTTGATCAGAAGAGGAACGCTGCATGGGCTTCACATATGTTCACTGGAGCTATGGACGCCTCTGTATAAAATTAAAAAGCCTTTATTATTGTTGGCAATGTCATGTTAAAATGACATTGCCTTGTTTACTTTATGACGAGGTGATGGAGGGAGGAGAGGCGCCATATTCTATGTTGGAACAAGCCAGGTTAAGGTGCTGCCTACATCTGTGCTGTGCATCATCAATCCAGGAATCAAAGTGTGTATGGTGTGTTGCGAGTGCTTAAGACCACTGAGAGCTTTGAGGTCACACTATGCATTAACTCAGCGTGTGGTCTAACGGGTCCAACTCGAATACAATGCAGCTAATATAACCAGATAATATGACACAACTTGAACTCATTTTTCCCCTCAACACCCCTAATTATTATAATTATAATTATAATATCATAATTGAGTTGCCCTAATTCCGTGCCTGAGCCCACAAAGATCTGTATTTTCTGCCGGTCGAACATCACCTGTTGCTTCATGCAGACTCATTTCAGACAAAACTCCGCTCTGCCATTAAGGTTGAGTTGTTCTCTTTCAGAGCCCGACCGATACTGGATTTTTGAGGCCGATACCGATATTGGGGAGTAAAACAATTCCGATATCGATATATCGGCCGATATTCTTATATTATACACATTATATTACACAATGTTTTTGCAATGATCCCTCTAATATCAAACACTTGACAAAGATATGACTTGAGATATGTAATGTAGGCAGGATATTTTACAGCTTATCAATACACTTTATTGTCCAAAATGACATCAATGCAATGGAACAGTCAACTGAACTGGGGATTTAATAATGATAAATAACTAGAAATACAAAAACACAAATGGAACAAATATAAAATATATCTTGAATTAATAAAAAAGATCAAATATACACAACATGTTGTCTATGACTTAAAAAAAGACAAAATAAAAAAATATCGGCATATCGGCCAACATATCGGCCGATACGATATATCGGATATCGGCCGATAATATCGGTGGACCGATATATCGGTCGGGCTCTAATCTCTTTACAGGAAAGCCATCTTCATCCTTTCATCCTGGTGCTATTTTGTGGCTGTTCTTCTGTTTTATTTGTTTCTGTTCCGTTTGTTCCTTTTTATCTGTGGGGAAGAGCCAAGTTCCTCTTATGCATGTAGGTAATTAACATGGAATTTGACAAGTGTTGCAAGTCTACTCTTGTAACGCGGTGTGAATGACATTATTGTTGAGGTACTGAGGAGCAGGCCTTTATCTCTGTGTGTTTTCTCTATGTACTGTACAGTATGTCTTCTCTATGTACTGTACAGTATGTATATGTATGTATGTACAATATGTCTAATGAAGTATTTCTGCCTCTTCCATTCCAGTGGGCTTCGATGACTGCTCAGGCCGCACAAGATTTGTTTTCAGCAGTGATGACAGCCGCTTTAAAGTCGAGCCAGACGGCACATTGAAGGTGAGGGTTAACAGAGTTTAACAGACAAACTGTAGTACAGTTTTCAGTGATGTTAGGGTTTGTATTTATATTAAGTGTGTGTGTGTGTGTGTGTGTGTGTGTGTGTGTGTGTGTGTGTGTGTGTGTTACAACTCTTGTGGCATGCCCAGGTAAAGAGAGTGGTGACTCTACATGAAGGACACCAGGATTTCGCCATTCACACCTGGGACTCCCAGGGACGCAAGATGACCATCCCCGTCAGGGTGCTGCACCATGGGCATCACCATGGACATCACCACAACAATGATCAGAAGCATCATCAGCATCACCAAGGAAACCATGAGAAGCATCACACTGAGGTGGATTCTGCCAATATCACAGAGGTATGATGGGATACATTGAGGGCATTTGCTACCTCCTTGGTAGTACAAATAAATAAAACACTGCCCCCTACTGTCTGTTTCTGAATTGGCAAGACTCCTATCAGCTCAGTTGTTTACCTACCATGCAGTAATCATTTTTCACCTAGTTTTCAAAGCCAAAGCAATGTGCAGTTATCACACACACACACACACACACACACACACACACACACACACACACACACACACACTTACACACACACACTTATTTTTTTATTTGTACACAGTGCCACCATTTTCCCTTTTGATGAGTTTAATAATATCAATTCGGTTCATTTTCACGAGTTATGCAAGTATCCTGGTAGTCCTGTGCAACCCTTTACTGACCACAAGTCTGCATGTTTCCCCAGACTGTGGCCAGTCCAGATGTGCCTGTTCTGACCTTCCCCAAGTCCACTGGAGGGTTGAAGAGGAGAAAGAGAGGCTGGGTTATCCCTCCTATTAACTGGCCCGAGAATAGCAACGGACCCTTCCCGCAATCAGTGGCGCAGGTAAGAACAAGCCAAAAGCCCAGTCAAACTGCAGCTTGAATACTTCAATCTCTAAAGTATGGTACAGCAAAGTCACAAACCTGTTTCCATGGCAGTCACTGACACTTTGTTTAAACACAGTTATCCTGCATTGATAAGTCTTAGACCTCTCTTCACTTTCCCCCCATTGTGGTCTTTGAATTTCTATTGTGGTGTTTGAATTTTTATTGTGGTCTAATGAAGTCTAACACCGGCTGTGTGTGTTTTGTCCAGATCCGTTCTGATAAAGATGATAAGGTGAAGATTGTGTACAGCATCACTGGACCAGGAGCAGATCAGCCTCCTGTTGGTCTCTTCAACGTCGACAGAGCTTCTGGTTTTCTCTATGTTACTCAGCCACTGGACAGGGAGAAGAAGGACAAGTACTTGGTATGTTAAATAATCGCTACATTTTTATACATGCACTGTGTGTGTGTGTGTGTGTGTGTGTGTGTGTGTGTTTGTGTGTGTTTTCCAGGAATGCCACCTGACTTTACCAACATTTTTAAACGTTTGCCTCGTATATTTGTATAAAAAGTGCTATCAATCTGTGGTGTAAGTTATGACAATAGAGGTTTTAGCAGAAGACAAATTCCCATACTTTTTTGTTATTTTCTGTTTTGAATTTGCATTATTCTAAAGGTTTATTCTCCTTTTTAGTTACCACTACATCAAACTTGTTAATGTGAATAGACCACAGTTTATTTAAATGTATATGTTTTCTTCACATTTCCATTATGCTTCTCATTGTTACATACTTTACTTTACTTTGTCATTTAGCAGACGCTTTTGTCCAAAGCGACTTACAATACAATACAGTAATATAAAATCAAAGAATACACATTATCAACAACAGTACAGAAAAATATAGCAAGCAATGAACAAGGTAAAAAACGACAAACAATTATAAAAAGTAGCACTTATAAAAACATAGCAAGCAATAAGCAAGGTAAAACGACCGACAATTAAAAAGTAGCACTTATGAAAAGTCAGATCCGGAAGGGCCAAGATATAGTCCAAATAGGTGAGTCTTTAGTCTACGACGGGAAATAGGCAGTGTTTCAGCTGAACTGACCGAAAGGGGGAGCTCATTCCACCATTGTGGCGCCAAAGAGGAAATGAGTCGGGATCTAGATGAGCGACCCCCGGGTCCGCATATTGATGGAGGGGCTAGACGGACAGGACGGGTGGGGGTACGGAGAGAGCTATGCAATGGTTGGAGCTTAACCATGGATTGTAAATACATAGGGGCTGACCGGTGGAGTGCCCTGTAGGCCAGTACTAGAGACTTGAATTTGATGCGTGAAAGGATGGGAAGTCAGTGGAGTTTATGGAAGAGGTGAGTGACGTGAGAGAATTTGGGCAGGTTATACGCCAGACGGGCTGCAGAGTTTTGAATTAGTTGAAGAGGTCGGATAGCAGATGCAGGTAACCCTGCCAACAGAACATTGCAGTAGTCCAGGCGGGAGAGAACCAATGCCTGGACCAGGAGTTGAGTCGCCTCTATTGAGAGACAGGACCGAATCCTACGAATGTTATAGAGGGAAAATCTACAGGCGCGGGCAGTGGCTGCGATGAAGGCTGAGTTAGATAGCTGGTTATCAAGGATTACACCAAGGTTTTTAACTGTTTGAGAGGGCAGTACGGTAGTATTCCCAATGGAGATGGAGAGGTAACTGAGAGGACAGTCTTTAGCAGGGAGGAAGAGGAGCTCTGTTTTGTCAATGTTCAGTTTGAGATGGTGTGCGGACATCCAGGCTGCGATGTATTTGAGGCAGGAGGCGAGGCGGGCTTCAATTTGGGTGTCAGAGGGGGAATTGCACACATTTTTAAATTCCCACGATGTATGCACACTTTCACACTACAGTACATGCATATTAAATATTTCAGGTATGATTCATATCATACGTTTACTGCAGTTATGTTGTACACCCTCATAAGCTGTTATTCATACTTTTCTGTTACTTTTAGTTTCCATACATACATACATACATACTATACATACTGTAGAAACTGCTTGAGGTGTTGGTTAAAGGTATAGCCTCAGCAAGTGGGGCATCGGTAAGAATGAGGACGACCAGAGGAACATATTCCAAGGGTTTTATTTAGACAGATTCCTTGGTGTGTGATGGAATATCCGACAGGTGTAGATTGATGTAAACAGATGATACAGATGATTTTACCTAAACACAAAAAGGTATTAACAAAGGTTTCAAACAAACAAGGGAAAACATTCAACTGTAAAGTAATAATACATCTAATTCAAATATACAAAAGGAAATAACTAACTATAACAAGACTTACTGGCAATGATGCATCTGCACATTGGTGAACATCAAGGGAAGGACAAAGCAGCCTCCTCCACTGCTGTCTGGAGCCTACTGAGCCTCACCCAATCAGCCGTCCTTTATTGAGCCCAGGTGCGGCCCAATCAGGGCCCCAGGTGTGGCTGATTGGGTGAGGCTGAGCTGATGGGGGGGTTTTGTACAGCCGCCCCTCAAATATAGCATTATATTTGATAAATAAACTCAGGTCAGGGTCCAGAAAATCCAGGGTTAGCTGTAGGAGGAAAGGCTGCCATACATCACCCAAGGGAGAGGGGCGTCCCGCCGCCCCATGAAAAACAAGTTTTGGGTTCACAGGCTGGTCAGGCAGGATGGCTGAAGGGCACCACGGGTCCGGAGGGCGTCCAGGGGGCAGGCCAGTAGGGTGGAGCAACCCTGGACGATGGCCCAGACGCTGATGACACAGGTAGCAGCACCCTTCCGGAGGCCGGCCTGGATGCTGGTGGTGGAATGGTGCCACGGTAGGTCGGCGCCGAGGGATGGGTGCCAAGGGAGCGGATGGAGGTGCGGGGGCCACCCGAGCAGGAGGTCTAGGAGTCACTGGGGCTAGAGCCGGGGGGGCCACCGGTGCAGGGGGCACCGGGACTGGTGCCAGGAGGGCCACCAGGGCTGGTGGTGCGGGGGGCACCGGAACTGACGGTGCGGGGGGCACCAGAGCTGACGGTGCGGGGGGCACCGGTACTGGCAGTGCGGGGGGCACTGGGACTGGAGCCAGGGGGCCCACTGGGACTGGCGGTGCGGGGGGCACCGGAACTGGCAGTGCGGGGGGCACTGGGACTGGAGCCAGGGGGGCCACCGGGACTGGCGGTGCGGGGGGCACCGGGACTGGCAGTGCAGGGGCCACTGGGACCAGAGCCAGGGGGGCCACCGGGACTGGCGGTGCGGGGGGCACCAGGACTGGCGGTGCGGGGGGCACCAGGACTGACGGTGCGGGGGGCACCGGAACTGGCAGTGCGGGGGGCACTGGGACTGGAGCCAGGGGGGCCACCGGGACTGGCGGTGCGGGGGGCACCGGAACTGACGGTGCGGGGGGCACCGGAACTGGCAGTGCGGGGGGCACTGGGACTAGAGCCAGGGGGGCCACCGGGACTGGTGGTGCGGGGGGCACCGGAACTGGCAGTGCGGGGGGCACTGGGACTGGAGCCAGGGGGCCCACCGGGACTGGCGGTGCGAGGAGCACCGGAACTGGCAGTGCGGGGGGCACTGGGACCAGAGCCAGGGGGGCCACCGGGACTGGCGGTGCGGGGGGCACCAGGACTGGCAGTGCGGGGGCCACCGGAACTGGCAGTGCGGGGGGCACTGGGACTGGAGCCAGGGGGGCCACCGGATCTGGCAGTGCGGGGGGCACTGGGACTGGAGCCAGGGGGGCCTCCGGGACTGGCGGTGCGGGGGGCACCGGAACTGACGGTGCGGGGGCCACCGGAACTGGCAGTGTGGGGGGCACTGGGACTGGAGCCAGGGGGGCCACCAGGACTGGCGGTGCGGGGGGCACCGGAACTAGCAGTGCGGGGGGCACCGGGACTAGAGCCAGGGGGGCCACCGGGACTGGTGGTGCGGGGGGCACCAGGACTAGAGCCAGGGGGGCCACCGGGACTGGCGGTGCGGGGGGCACCGGAACTGACGGTGCGGGGGGCACTGGGACTGGAGCCAGGGGGCCCACTGGGACTGGCGGTGCGGGGGGCACCGGAACTGGCAGTGCAGGGGGCACTGGGACTGGAGCCAGGGGGCCCACTGGGACTGGCGGTGCGGGGGGCACCGGAACTGGCAGTGCGGGGGGCACCGGAACTGGCAGTGCGGGGGGCACTGGGACTGGAGCCAGGGGGGCCACCGGATCTGGCAGTGCGGGGGGCACTGGGACTAGAGCCAGGGGGGCCACCGGGACTGGCGGTGCGGGGGGCACCGGAACTGGCAGTGCGGGGGGCACTGGGACTGGAGCCAGGGGGGCCACCGGGACTGGCGGTGCGGGGGGCACCGGAACTGACGGTGCGGGGGGCACCGGAACTGGCAGTGCGGGGGGCACTGGGACTGGAGCCAGGGGGCCCACTGGGACTGGCGCTAGCGGAACCTGGAATGAAGGAGGCACCTGGAGCAGAGGAGGTGCAGGTGGCACCTGGAGCTGTGAAGGTGCGGGGAGCACCTGGTACTGATGAGGTGCGGGGAGCACCTGAGGCGGAGGAGGTGCAGGGAGCACCTGAGGCTGAGGAGGCGCCTGGAACAGCTGAGGCGGAGCAGGTGGCGCAGGGAGCACCTGAGGCTGAGGAGGTGCAGGGAGCACCTGAGGCTGAGGAGGCGCCTGGAACAGCTGAGGCGGAGGAGGTGGTGCAGGGAGCACCCGAGGCTGAGGAGAAGGCGCAGGGAGCACCTGAGGCTGAGGAGGTGCAGGGAGCACCTGAGGCTGAGGAGGCGCCTGGAACAGCTGAGGCGGAGGAGGTGGTGCAGGGAGCACCTGAGGCTGAGGAGGTGCAGGGAGCACCTGAGGCGGAGGAGGAGGTGCAGGGAGCACCTGAGGCTGAGGAGGCGCCTGGAACAGCTGAGGCGGAGGAGGTGGCGCAGGGAGCACCTGAGGCTGAGGAGGAGGTGCCTGGAACACCTGAGGCAGAGGAGGTGCAGGGAGCACCTGAGGCTGAGGAGGTGCAGGGAACCCCCGAGGCAGAGGAGGTGCAGGGGCCGCTCCTCTTCGGTACACCCTCTGCTCTATCGTGTCAAGCCTCCTGCTAACCTGCATCAATAGGTGTCTATGGTGCTCACCAAGTTGATATGGTGCAGGTTGGCTAGGCTGTCTCCCAGGTGTATGCCCGACCACATGGCAACAACACTGTGTTGGGGGATGGGTTTGGAAGGTTTGTGCTACTGAAGTAGAGTAAAAGGCTGGATAATATCCATATTGTTGATGGTATCCAGGTGCCCACCTTGGTCCCTCTGCTGGTTGCTGGTTCCTCTGGTCCATTCCCACTTGCTGAGGCCAATCCGGCTCGAAGGACCATGTAGAAACTGCTTGAGGTGTTGGTTAAAGGTATAGCCTCAGCAAGTGGGGCATCGGTAAGAATGAGGACGACCAGAGGAACATATTCCAAGGGTTTTATTTAGACAGATTCCTTGGTGTGTGATGGAATATCCGACAGGTGTAGATTGATGTAAACAGATGATACAGATGATTTTACCTAAACACAAAAAGGTATTAACAAAGGTTTCAAACAAACAAGGGAAAACATTCAACTGTAAAGTAATAATACATCTAATTCAAATATACAAAAGGAAATAACTAACTATAACAAGACTTACTGGCAATGATGCATCTGCACATTGGTGAACATCAAGGGAAGGACAAAGCAGCCTCCTCCACTGCTGTCTGGAGCCTACTGAGCCTCACCCAATCAGCCGTCCTTTATTGAGCCCAGGTGCGGCCCAATCAGGGCCCCAGGTGTGGCTGATTGGGTGAGGCTGAGCTGATGGGGGGGTTTTGTACACATACATACATACATAATACATACATACATACATACATACCGTACATACATACATACATACATAATACTTGACAGGCTCAAGTCTTGAACTTGTCTTTGATAAGGCATTGTAAAAGAAAGGTGATGAAAAGATGTGGCTGCACTAACCTTACTAATACTATCATAAACATGTTGTTCCATGCAGCTCAAAGCTCATGCTGTAGCAGATGGTTCAGGTGCAACTGAGGACCCTATGGACATCATAGTGAACGTCATTGACATGAATGACAACAAACCCATTTTCAGTCAAGACACCTACCTTGGAGAAGTTCCAGAGGCCTCACCTAAAGGTACAATCAATCAGTGGTTGCAGTTCAAGTCTGAATAAATGTCTGTCCTTGTGTACTGGCAATACTTTTGTGCTAGCAGTCTGGACCCAAATAGACCCTTTCCACGGTGGCCATTTTGTGTCGAAAAGGCAGGTTAAACACAGGTGGAAGCAAAACAGACTTCCAATCATGCATTTTGGAAACCCTCATTACCATTTTGCTTGCACCTGTGTTTTTCGACACAAAATGGCCACTGTGAAAACGGTCTATTCTTCATCCTGTAAATCACTTCTTGAAAACATTGATGTGTATTTTACGTTTGCTGGTTATTGTTGTTATTGTGGAGGAGGGGGCATTTTGTAAGGCAGATAGTCACCAATGGCTGATATTTTGACATACACGGCTCCATCCACTGCTTGACCAAACAGTGAGATTAAAACATTCAAGACACATCTGGTTTACTACAGACCCAAACATACATTTGTCATTGTACGAGCTGTCCCCAGTCAGCTCATCATGCATCTGACTGGAACAAATGAGTCAAATGTGGAAAGAAAATCCAATTGCATTGCAGGTGTTCCAGACTGTATTCTAGTTAAACTTCAACTCCTCCCTGTGTTTCCCAACAGACTTTGAGGTGATAACGGTTACGGCCACAGATCTGGACGAGCCAGGTAATGATAACTCAGATGTCCGCTACGTTATTAAGGACCAAAACCCAAAGACGCCCAGTGACGGACTGTTCGCCATCAACCCAATCAATGGCGTCATCCGAGTCACCGGTACAGCAGAGCTGGACAGAGAGGTGAGCCTTTAAAGACATATTTCACTGAACATGTCTACGTCTGTCAGCCTGCAATATTAGCTTTTCTTTTCTACTGTGTTTACTGAACAAAAGTGTGACACACACTGCTTGGTGGTATTTGGGCATCATTTTGTGCTAGAGCTTTCCAGTATGTCTCAAAACATACCTAAATACCTTGGAACACCGTTACATTTAGGCCCTGTGCACACAGGTACACAGATATTTTTGAAAATGTATGTTCTCTGCGTTTTGGCCTCCTGTCTGCATGAAAACCGCATTTTAGGTAGCTACTGCTATGCCGAATTGCACGAAATTCGGCACTGTGCTCTGTCGGCTTATCGGCAGCGCACTCCTCCCCAAGTGTGAAGTCGATCGGACAAACGGTTCTCAAGATAAACCACTTTTGGTGTTGCCAGCGCTATGACTCTGCGTATGTCCAAATTGCACGAAATTCTGCACTGCATGCGGTCAGGTCCCCCCTAAGCGCACCCCCGAGTTTAAAGTCGAGCCGAAAAAGGGTTCTCGAGATATGCAAAGGACAGACAAGACATACAGACTGCATCGCCTTTATTAGATAGATTGAAAACGGAGCTTTTGGAAAATGCCTCCCAGAGTGGAGATTTTTCAAAACTCCGTTTTCAGGTATTGATGTGGACAGGTGAAATGGAGCTTTTGGTAAACGCTGACATCATACTGACTTTGCAGATGGCAATAGTTTTATTTGTATCAAGCCCGTGTCAGGAACTTACTACCTTATAGTACGTGTAGTCAGTACTGTTTAATGACGTGTTTATAAGTCGACCTTGCTGTATTTCTCTTTACTCTTCTGCTTGAAATCCACGATCCACCTGCTTTTGAAAAAAGTTGCAGAAACTAAGTAGAGCTCTTTGTTGCCAGGCAACCAAAGCACCATTGACTTGTCCTCTTGTGTGAGAAGTGAGTGTGGATCTTAGCCGTTTTTCTAAAACACTTTTGTTGCGGCCAGGAATGTTTTTTGAAAACAGAGGACAAAATTAAGTTTTCAAAAATATCCATATACGTGTGGACAGGAGTCTTATTATCATTATTATTACTTGCAATTTGAGCCATCCTGTATGACCTGAAATCTCATTTTGTGTGTGTGTGTGTGTGTGTGTGTGTGTGTGTGTGTGTGTGTGTGTGTGTGTGCGTGCCAACAGAAATTCCCAACGTACACTTTGAAGATAGAGGCGGCGGATATGAAGGGAGATGGGTTGCTGGGGCGAGCGACAGTCATCCTCACTGTCACCGATAGCAACGACAATGCTCCGGCTTTCACTCAAAAACCGGCCACGGTAAGCACCATTAAGCATAACATAGGAGCAACTAAAGGAATTGGTCACTGATACACAAACGTGTCCATTAATGGATAAGGTCATCAAGAATGAGAATGCTTTATTTTTATTTATTTTTAACTGTCGAACAACATTTTCAATGTCAGAATTGAGACTTTGACTATCAATTTATCCAAAATGGCACATTGAAAATGGCCCATTTCATGACAGTGTATACCCAGGGGTGTAGTGTACACAAATATGTCAGTCATGGTCTGGGCCTATGAAGCTATGTGATTTTACAGTAGCCTACTTAGAAAATCGAGTTCAGATTTTTCATACGCGATTTGAGCTGGATTTCAGTTGGTGCTAATAAATTGAATTTGTGAGCAGACATTGGATGAGACAAGACTAAGTCATTGTAATCTAATGAGGTAGATACCATATGGATTGTAATTGTACATTCACACTGAGAAGTTTGGCTGATGGGTCACACACACCCCCAGACAGTCTTTAACACATGTGCCTTGCTTTCTCACAGTACGCCGCGACTGTCCCAGAAAACAAAGTAGGAGCTGTGGTTATTAAGATGTCAGTAACCGACGGCGACGAGCCCCATTCCCCAGCCTGGAATGCCAAATTCACAATCGTCGGCGGCAACACTGATGGATATTTCACTGTTGAAACCGGACACACCAAAGACGAAGGAATCATTAAAACTGCTAAGGTAAGACATTAACAGCTAGAGTAGTAGGAGTTCTCATAACATCTTCTAATATTATTATCAACGCTAACAAACTTCCTCCATATAGCGTTTTTGCTAAGGTGCAGAGCTAGTAACTTAGGTTTTCCAAATCTGCACATTCTATATCTACACATCTGTAAAGTGACTATATTAAATAAGTTGTATAGTTTTGGATGACGACGGCGATATAGGCTATACTAGGGGTGCACCGATCGATCGGCACGCAATCTGTATCGGCCGATTTTGACCTCAAATATGTGATCTGCTGCTGCAGATATTTCTTTATTGTCGCCGATCGCATAGCCGATCATGCTGCACGTGAGAAACATGAGGCAGCCCATTTTCATGTCTTCAATGTCTATCTTTCATATTGTGCTCTAACGTTTATATCATTGTGTTGCAAAGCATACGCTTTGCTTTCGTCAGTGTACTCACCTCCACACACCGCACCAGACTGTCAACACACCCCTTGCATCTTTGAATCACACAAATCAGCTGGTGATTAGAGCAGACTCAGCAGAGAGAAGTTACCTCCAGTCCTCCCGCCTACCGAGGCATTTGCATGCTGTTAAGTCCGTGTTTGATCCATATTTGCGTGTATCCTCCTAACGTTAATAGCTCCGGTTAGCTTTAGCCGCTTTAGCTTAATCGATAAAATAGTTAACTTGGGTCGAAGTTATTTTCCTTGTGTAACAGGGAAATCCCGGAAAATGGAGTATTTTTGTTGAGTGAACTGAACTGCATTGAACTGGTAACATGGAAATCCCGAAGTGGAATGATTATTGTTCTTTTATAAACTGAACTGAGGGAACTGGACTACTACTAGCCATTTAGTTCAACACAGTCTTGTGCTCCAATTATCTCACACACAAAAAATCATGTTGGCGGTTTCCTTTAGCCTACAAAATATTGATGTAGAAAAAAAAGAAAATGTGCTGCACTTTCAATTTGATGCATGAAATGTAGGCCTATATGTAAAATGGAAACTGTTCTATAATAGACTGCTATAGCTGCTTACAAAATAAATACATAAATATATATATATATATATCGGTGATCGGTCGATGATCGGTTGGGCAGATATTTCTCATAGGTGATCGGCAATCGGTGATCGGTGGCAAAAAACGTGATCGGTGCACCCCTAGGCTATACTGTAGATCGCTTTCTGTGCACCTGCTAATGCAAATGTTCATTTTTGTGTTCCTTCTGACATTAATTTGTTATACAGTACATTGCATATTGATGCTGTAAAATCATGCCATCTAGTACTTTTGTTCGTGCATTTGGGCCATATTATGCACTTTCTTGTTGCACTGATTTCCGACGAGTCTTTCACAAAACAGGGGAGTGACGAAATAAATGATAATTGAGCCGCTGTCCGATGGATTGGTGCTGAAATCATATTTGAGAAATAGAGTACTAGACCGAAAGCGGACGTGTAAATCTAACCATCTTTTGACAGCCAGTTACGAACGCAAACAACAACAGGGGACAACTTGACAAGTCTCCTTCCCTATTGCTACTCCTACAATTTCCCCACTGGGATCATTAGTTTAGTCTGACCTTATTAATGATAATCAAATGGAAATCATAACTGTATAAAATGATAATCAGTGCAATTAAAAAAAAAAAAATAGGATTCTCGTTTATCAGCAGCAATTTATTGATGTCAGACATTTCTCTGATCTTTTGTGCTTCACACTCCCATGCATCCAGGGTCTGGACTTTGAGAAGACCAATAAGTACACCCTGCTGGTCGCAGTGGAGAATGAGGTTCCCTTTGCCGTCAAGCTGCCCACCGCCACCGCCACCGTGGTGGTGAACGTCCTGGATGTGAATGAAGCTCCGGTCTTCCAGCCACAGGAGAAGGTGGTGGGGCAGAAGGAGGACCTGGCCGTCGGCAGTGTCGTGACCCGGTACACCGCCATTGACCCCGATACCGCACGCAAACAGACAGTCACGTAAGAACAAGCTCTTTCCTGTTTATTTTTTATTTTTTCATATTTTATTTTACCTATAAGTATACAATGGCACAGTACAAAAGTGTTCACAATACAAGACAAACCCAAAAAAAGAGAGTAAATAAGATAGTAAAGAGACAAAAATGCATACAAAAAACAAATACATTGAGAGATACATGATCATCTTTACTGCGTTAAGAGTGGTGAAAATAGAGAGAGCATTCAGATAGCCTTTCAATCACGTGGGATGAAGATCCTCCATGTAGTTGAGAAGAGGCTGCCAGATTTGATAGAAAAGATTGATCTTATTCCTTAATGAGTACAGTAGGTTATCTTTTCCAGAGGTATGAGAGCGACATTCCAACTGGCAATAGGAGATCTGACTTCCATTTCACTGCGATACATTTTTTGGCAATAACCAGAAGGATTTCTGTAAGTTTAAGGGGACATTCACACCAAAAGCATTTTTTTCTGTCAGAACGCTATCAAACTCATTGAGAGCACTTCCATTGTGCACAAAACACAGCGCACGGAGTGGTTTTTTAATGCTCCGGACCGTTTGCTTTCCCCTGTAGTCGCGTGCAGTACAGATCAGAACACAACGACCACACGGACGGTAGCCAGCTGGTTTTGTCTGTTTGATGTTGTTCACTGTCAACATGAAAGCCAGATTATTGCCAATTCTGGCAGCAGCCGAGGTTGAAAATCCCTCGGGAGGAGAAAAGGTAGGAAGAGTGAAAATTACGAGCAGCGCGCTTTTCCTCTAACGCCCACAGCGCTCCTCCAAAAACAACAGACGCCACCAGCGCTGAAACGCCAGGTGCGTTCATTAAAAGAGGAGCACGTCTAGCGCGTCCTTACATAGAGAATGAATTGCAGAAAGACGCTGGCAGCTCCAAAAACGCTTTTGGTTTGAATGTCCCCCAATTGTGTTTCTTTTTCCATGTCTGTGTGTCCAGGTATAAAATATTCAACGACCGGGCAGGCTGGCTGAGCATGAACAAGACCACGGGTGAGATTACGGTGAAGAGCCCCATGGACAGAGAGTACCCCTTCGTGGTGGACAACAAGTACACCGCAATCATCATTGCCTATGACAATGGTAGGTGGGAGGCAGGATGTTTATTAAACTTCTTTCAAGTTAATTTATTTAAACAGCCCTTCATCGCAAGCAACTTTACAGAGACAGAGCCTGACTCCATCTACACAGATCAACAATCAGTCATACAACAGAATAATCTTTACAAATATTGCTGTAACTGTCTCCATTCTCAATCAACAAAAATCAAACAGAATAATGTTACACAAAGAACAAGGAAGCAAAACAATTTAACACCATTAACACCATTAATCGCACAAATCAAAAGAAAGATCCTGGAGGTTTACCGGACAACTGAGGATGGATCAGAACACAGAGATTCATTGCGGTAATGACACACTACATCCCAACGGTCCATCTCAAACTGCAAGGACGCTTCTCTGTCCGCACATTCTCAAAATGTTCTGTCCAAGACAACTAGAACACAAGGACACAAATATATCGACACGGCATTCTTGGATTTGATTATTATTGTACCTTTTGGTGTGTGTATTCTTAAGAAAAGGTTGTCTTCTTTAGAATGCTGTGTTTCCTTGTCCTGACCTGTGTTTGTTTGTGCGCTCTCTCCAGATGAGGTTCCAGCCACAGGAACCGGCACCCTGCTGATCCTGCTGCAGGATGTCAACGACAACGCACCCACCATCAACGAACGCACCATCAAGGTGTGTCTGTCTCCCTCAAGTTTGAAACATACAGTCGTCATGTTGAGTTAAAGAAACGTAACTCGCAAGAAACACACTTTGCATGAAAGTAACAATTCATTGACAATAAAAAGAGTAAATATACATGTATAATATGTATATTTATATATTATATATATATATATTATATATTTATAACATGTATACATGTTGGTTAACGGTCTGCGTTTCCTCAGGTTTGTAACAAGGATTCGAAGGAGCAGCTGCTGTCGGTAACGGATATAGATGGACCGGGCTTCGGTAATCCATTCGCCGTCAAATTATTACCGGACTCATCCAACAGCAACTGGACCGCCAAGATGAATACCAACGGTATGTACTGTTTACAGTATACATGAATAAGCAGCCTGAGTATCCTGATACCCTGCATAGCTGTTTCAAAGAAAGCAAGAGAGAAAGCAGACCTGACTGCCTTCAAGAAAGTTCACATTTGTAGAGGAACATGCATGTAGGGTGCGTTTGGAAATAGCACTCCGAGCGCCCAGAGCGCACTCCGGCACAAACTGGACCGTTCGTAAATTCTGAGCACTGTTGGAGTACAGCGTTGGGTTGTTCAGAGCGCGACACTCTCGGGAGTGGCAGAGCGCACTCTGAGCACTGCGTCCGTGTGGGCGGAGCGTTGCGAGTGCCCGGGTTCTGCCCTGCGCCTCTCACCCTGTCGATTAAACGGCGCGGGCGGGACTAACTTATTTTTCCTCTGAGTTTCTTGACCCCTTCGTTCATTCATTCAGAAAGAGCGCGCTCTGCTTCTGTCTCCACTCGCTCTCTTATTTTCGTGCCGGGCGTCAGATTGGATTTACGAACGCACCCGTGATCTGACAATCAGTGTGACATCATCACCTTCACACACTTGTCCGCCAAATCTCAGCCTCCTAGCTGCTGGCGGCAGCTGAAAATACTCAGAGAAAGCATGTGACACCCAGAATAACATCAACTGAATTTGTCGTCCGTCTTCCTCTCTTTGCTGCAGGAACGGGCATCAACCTGAGATTACTCAAGCAGATACCTGCCGGAAAGTACAGCGTCATGATGGAGGTTAAAGACAGACTGGGCGAGGCGCAGGTTAGCACCCTTCAGGCTGAAGTGTGCGAGTGCACCGGGGACGACGTGGTCTGCCAAGACCGCATCGCAGATGAGGCCGGCCTGCCCATGATACTGGGAATCCTGGGAGCCGTCCTGCTGCTGCTAAGTGAGTAGGAAACGTCATTTTAGAGTCGCTTATAAACATATATTTCCATACTGAGGTTTTACATTCATGTCCAGAGACGGCAGGTTGAAAATTGGCTCAATATGGAAAGAATCTTTGCATCTGTGCTGCACTGGGAAGCAGTTAAAGACCTAATGCAGGGGTTTTCAAAGTCTGAGACTGTGGGCCTCCCCTCAGACGAGGCTTGGAAAAATGCGATGCATTTACGAGGCATTTATTAGTTTCTGACTCTGGCAAAGTGGGAAAAACTGTAAAATTCCCCAAAACTACTGTACCTCTGAACTATCTAACCAAATCACACACATTTAGGTTATTCTTTGTGATCTCCTTTTTGATAACTAATGTAATAACTAATATTCATATTTTTTCACTTCCATTTACTGAGCCTCCCCTGAAACGGTTTGGAGCCCCCTGGGGGAGGCCCGCCTCCCACTTTGAAAACACCTCACCTAATGAAAAACCTCTAACCAGGGTGGGAATTACATGGATGCCATGAGGCCATGGCCTCCATTGCCCCTCCCTCTGGCCGTGATGCCCTGAGATCCCTAAGGCCACTTTGGCAGTGCCCTGCTACCAGCCTGCTACTGTCAGTCGCTTTCATTAAAAGCGTCAGTGGTCTCAGTTTAATGTAGTCTGCCCTATGCAAAGGATGTGTCATTGGCTCATTTTTTTATTTTTTATTTTACTTTTTCAGAACATAAAGAAAACAAAAACAAGAACAGGAGAAAATAAAGAAAAAACATATACACATACATTCAACATTACAATGCTACAAAATGGTGCTACCAGTCATAGAAAATGTGCTTACAAAACAATAAAAAAAAATGTATATACTGTGCAAAGGATCCTCCATACGTATAACTGAGATCATGTCTGTCAGCCACAGCTGAAAAGAAGGTGGAGAGGAGGACTTCCATTCCTTCAAAATTAGTTTCTTGGCAACTGTCATTCCCTGTGTCAGAGATTGCTGCACGGCCATTGGGAGGAGCAAAGAGGACTCCGAGCAGCCGAAGATGGCGAGTTCCGCCTCCAGTTGGGAGGGTTATTTTGTAGGCCTTAGAGTACCAGTCAAATATTTTGGCCCAGAATCCTGATAGTGAAGGGCAAAACCAAAAAGCATGGGACAGTGTGCCCTCCGACACCCGACACCTATCACATAGTGGTGAGACCGAAGGATACATCTTGTGTAACCTATGCTTGGAGTAATGAAGACGGTGAGCAACTTTAAGTCATTGGCTCATTTTAACACACATTTCAGAAAAATTGCGATGCCAAAGGCCAGATGGCCACGCCCCTAAAATGACAAAATTCCCAGCCTGGTTCACTTCACACTCCAAGCAATTGGGTTGATGGGTTTGCTTTGTTGTAACCAACTTTGGGTGGTGAGAGAGGCTCCAGTTGCATCAAAGTGTTTTGCTCCAGTGACTTGTTGATGCCACAGCTCAGTGTGGATTGGACCCACAGTGGGTGACCTTCCTGGCTAGCAGAACCGTTTTGTTTTTGAGGCGTTGCGTTAAGCTCTCTGCTCTGTGTGTTCAGTGTTGGTGTTGCTGCTGCTGATCTTCATGAGACGAAGAGGAGGAGAGAAGAAGGAGCCTCTGCTACAGGAAGACGACATCCGAGACAACATCTATTACTACGATGAAGAGGGAGGAGGAGAGGACGATCAGGTAAAATGCCATGAGAAAACTACTTGCAATCTACAGTACGTGATGTGCAGACTACCGTGTGATCTCGACAGGTTCAAGGATAAGTGACTCTGACTTACACGTTTTGTGTGTGTGTCTCCCACCAGGACTACGATCTGAGCGTTCTCCACCGCGGTCTCGACAACCGCCCCGAGGTGTTCAGGAACGACGTGCTGCCAAACTTCATGCCAGCTCCTCAGTACCGGCCTCGCCCTGCCAACCCCGAGGACATCGGCAACTTCATCGACGATGTGAGTGGAGAGCCCATACGAACCATTTCAAAATCATATGCAACTCAGGTTGAAATGAAACCTCCCCGCTCCTCCCCACCGCCTGCTCACAAGCCTACGTCGTCGTTCAAATGCTGTTTTTCCACTCGGCTTCTTCTATGCAGCATAATCAGAAACAAATATTTGAGGGGAAACCCAGCTAAAGATACTGTAGTTCTGCGGTGCCAGATGGGTTATGAACTTAGTCTCTTGCCTCCAGATCTGAACTGCGCCAATAACATGCTTTTGCTGACTAGAATCTCTGTGGACCCCTATAGCAGTGGTTCTCAAATGGGGTGCGGGGACTCCCAGGGGTCCTTGAGGCGGCTCCAGGGGGTCCCCAGCCAAAGGGGGGTAATTTATTTTCGCTATAATTCCATTCATAACTAACACAATGACTATTTTGGTCATGGGTTTTATACACTTTCTGTAATAAAACATCTAAAAGCTTCAATCTTATTATCATGGGGGACCGTGGGACAAAATCCTATCAAATGGGGGTCCGTGGTCTAGTTTTTGTCCGTTTAGGGGCCCTCCCATGTGAAAAGATTTGAGAACCACTGCCCTATAGTGTGAGAGGGCTAAAAGGCTGGCAATAGTGATGAAACGTATTGTGTGTCGGCTATTGTGACATGTCGAATTCTAAAGTTGTGTTAAAAATAGTAAACAACATGGTCAGACTCACTCTTTTACCTTGTTGGTGTAGGCACACAAACATGCATACATTCCAATTAAGTATGCATATGTTTTGAATGTTGATCATATTCCAATCTGATTAATATAATTCAGCATTTTGCATAAGAGTCTATATTGGGTCATTTTAATGTAATGTGTTATTGTGTTATCTGTTGCCCAGGCGGCAGCTAATGGGGATCCTTTTTAATAAACAAATAAACACATTTTGATATGGGACATATCTCTCCTCGATTATCGCTTTCTGACAGGGAGACAGATTCTGTAACTGCCCACCATCTTGCGTGAAATACTAGTCTTATAGTGTGTGGCCAGCATATATAAGGTGAACGTGTTATGTGAACGTGTTATGTGTTATAGCTTCATAGTAACTTGATGTATTGAGATCAAAACCCATCTTGATTTCAATACTACCTCCCACCTTTCCCGACTCTCGACGGCGTAGTGTCTAATGGCGTCTGTCCCGCTCCCTCCCCAGAACCTGAAGGCAGCCGACAACGACCCCACAGCGCCCCCTTACGACTCCCTCCTGGTGTTCGACTACGAAGGCGGCGGCTCGGACGCCGGCAGCCTCTCGTCCCTGAACTCGTCCAGCAGCGGGGACCAGGACTACGACTGCCTGGCCGAATGGGGGCCCCGCTTCAAGAAGCTGGCCGACATGTACGGAGGAGGCGAGGACGACATGCTGTGAGACACACCGACTGACGGACGCACGCGCGTGCGGCCGGACCAGCATTAGATTGATGGACTGACAGATTTATAAACAAACGCATCTCGGGATGAACTAGCCGCAGTCCAAACGGCAACGCAACCGGCAGATTTTGTGTTGATTTTTTTGCGGGCTGTGGTTGTCTACCTTCCTTCCCAGTCCTGTTAGCAAGTTAACAGCCATTGTTTCAGAGGCCTATATGGTTGTTTTAAGCCAACCTGATTAACTTTCTGTCTGCCTGTCACTCACTTTTTTGGATCTTTGGATCTGTCTGATCACTACGCTAAAGACTAAAGAGGCTTTGATTTGTGTGTTTTTTTCCATCTCTGTGCCTTGCTGACTTGAGGAGACATCATCTTCTTCAAAAGTTAATTTATGGATTTTGTGCAGAGGATTCGGATGTTTTAGCCTTCAGTGTAGCTTATTGGGGAACACTGGAGGGAGCTGGATGGCCATATACACATGTACATGTACATACACATATACATGTACACGCACTTGCAGTGTTACTTAGTTAGCATAAGTTTAGCTCTGCTAGTCAAACACACAAACAGGCTCCCTTTCCAACAAAGACTGTGCAGTAAGTGGACCACACTAAGTGGGCAACACTAGCCCAGAAAATGCCATTCTGTACTTGACTTTTCCCTCATTTTGTTATTGTGGTGTTTGTATCATGTTATTGCTTCAGTTTAATTTGTCATTGTTTTTGTATTAAGATTACTGCTCGAGGCATGAATTTACAGAGATGTGAACCAATATCGGCCTCAGAAGCTTTGCTCACGGAGTATGTCAATAAATTCTTTTTAAAATGTTTGATATGCATCTGTTAAGTTGGGGGTCTTTATTATTCCATTGCAATGTCAGTCTGGGAACTTTGTGCTGTTCCTTCTGAAAGTGCATTACCTGTTTTTTGGATTTTATAAAGTTATCTTTTAATACAATGATGCACTTGCACTTACCTTTTGTATTTTGCTAATGAAAAAATGTCAATTTGAACATGTTCATCATCTAACATCAGGAGTTGGGGACTTTTTTTTTTTAATACTTTTTTTTTCATTTTTTATAGAACAATATACAAACAAGACAAACGGTCTCAGACACAGGAAAAGGAAAAAAGAAGAAAAAAAACAAACATAGGCTACATACGTCATTAACATTCAACAATATAACATGCTATCAGCCGCATAAGGTGCTTATGTGTTTATAAAACATATCGTGTACCTGGGATCCCGCCTAAGGGGTCCATTGGATACCAACTGGGGAGCCATCCATCATCCCCAACCTCAGTCACTTATTCCTAACCTCGTCAAAGTAGGTCAAAAACGGGTCCCAGATATCTGAGAACCTTTTAAGCGTGTTGGTTGAGTTGGGGACTTATCTAATTGCAGTTCATTGTTAATACACTGGAGGGAGCCAAATGAATGGAATGATTTATTTGAAGTTTTAGAGAAAGTTGTTTCAACAACCCAACTAATCAAAAGGCAACTTTTTGAAGCAAATGTTTTTTGAGCATCGGATTTAGTGAAAGTTTTTTTTTCTTCTTCAATCCTTTGATCGTAGTGCAACATTTGACATGGTAGAGCAGTGGTTCTCAACGTGGCATCTGGAGACCAGCAGGGCTCCTTGAGGGCGTTCCAGAGGGTCTGCAGCAAATATTACGTGTTAAATTAATTCAGCTACAAGAAATTAACACAATTGGAGAATGTATACAGATTGGCTGCTGTGATCATAGTTTCTCTGTTATCTATACAGACAGTCATGGGATTTTGGACAAAATCACACAAAAATCATTAGTTATATTTACCAGTTAATATGTTAGGCATACTAGTTAGTCAAATCTGTTTATGTTGTTTTATCTTTAACGTTTTACTTGTTTATATAGATTTGAATGATTATTTGTACATCTGCTTTATTTCATTGTTAAAGCAACTGCATATCAAGTCTAATATTGTAGTTTATATTTCCTTGAGCAGGCCTACTTTACTCTGAGGCCAAATAACCCGGTAGCCCAACTTTTTTTAAACTTGAGTAGGTTTCTCAAATGGTAGCCTAATTTTCACTTTTACTTGGGAGTCATTTTTATAGGAGTAATTGTACTTTGACTTGAGTATTATTTTCAGTAACCTACTCTACTCTACCCACCACTGCTCTCTCACACCTGCAGACTTTCCTCATAAATGAATGTAGTTTTGCTGAAATCTTCCTGGGAGGGAACAGTTGGATTTAGGCTAGCTATACAAATGCAAATAGGCTATAGCATGGTAAGTGTAGGCCTATGCCAAAGCTTTGGATTCTTATAGAAACATATAGGCCTACCTTTTCATAGTTTAAAATAAACAAATAATTCAGTGTAGTTTGTTTCCCACTCAACATGTGTGAGCGCAGCCGCAGTCAAAGCGGTCTAAACCCGTTTGAAAGCGTTTCTGTGGCTCTATACAGCGTGCTGAAAGCACCTGTTTTGTTGGGGTATGCTGATTGACACGCAGGTCCCGCCCCCTGCACTTGTCCTTTCATTCTAATTGGTCCAAAACTGCGCGCGCGCGCGTGCGTGTGTGTTTGTGTGTGTGTGTGTGTGTGTGTGTGTGTGTGTGTGTGTGCGTGCGTGTGCGTGTGTGTGTGCGTGTGTGCGCGCGCGCGTGTGTGTGTGTGTGTGTGTGTGCGTGTGCGTGTGTGTGTGCGTGCGTGCGTGCGTGCGCGTGCGTGCGTGCGTGTGTGCGTGTGTGCGTGTGTGTGTGCGTGTGTGTGTGCGTGTGTGTGTGTGTGTGTGTGTGTGTGTGTGTGTGTGTGTGTGTGTGTGTGTGTGTGTGTGTGTGTGACCCTCGCCTTGCATCTGACCCTCTCCGGTCAGTGGGAGAATGCGCGAGCCCGCGGCGCGCAGGCAGTGTGTGTGTGGAGCCAGCAGGTTGTCGTTAACCGGAGCACCGTAAACATGCCGCGCTCTTTCTTAGTGAAGAAACATCAAAGCTGCAAGAAAGCAAACTATGGAAGACTGGACTCACACACAGACGGTAAGTCATAAACAATGGAAGACTGGACTCACACACAGACGGTAAGTCATCAACTATGGAAGACTGGACTCACACACAGACGGTAAGTCATCAACTATGGAAGACTGGACTCACACACAGACGGTAAGTCATAAACTATGGAAGACTGGACTCACACACAGACGGTAAGTCATCAACTATGGAAGACTGGACTCACACACAGACGGTAAGTCGTCATGCTGGTGCATCTCATTAGAAGAGAGGTTCTCAACGTGGGGGCGGGCGGGGATCACCAGGGGTCCCCAGCAAATTGATGGAAGCAAAATTCATAGTTATTTTCATTTAGGCTACAAAAAGTTAACCATTAGATCAGGGGCGGTTTTAGCATCAGAGCTTTGGGTGGGCTCAGCCCACCCAAAGGTCATGGACCACTGAACCCCTAGGGGGGTCCGGGGGCATGCCCCCCCGGAAGAAAATTTTGTACAGTTTCGAGTAAAAATTGATCAAACTGGCGCACTTTGAGATCAAAATGAAGAGACTAGATCTATGAAGAACTACACACATCAATATCTTCTTTACCGTTCTGTGGTTTTACAGCAATGAAAAAATAATTGTTTCCCTATATATACTATATATATTCTGCATACAGGTTACTATATGGTAGAATTATGCTTGCATAAATAATACCAAAGTCACTTCAGGGGAGTTTCAAGTAAAGTAACATTTTGCTTTGTAGGCAAAACAAAAGTAAAATTAAATCAAAAGGGAACTTCCTAACTTATTGGCTGGAATAATATTCCGACAAGATAATAATATACTGTAAGCACTAAAGCAGGAGTTTGCAGTCAACTAGTTGAAATTAATATGTGGCAGTATTTGTGGGGGTCAAAATCTATGTAGGGTGTACCACCACAAATAGATCAGTGTATGGGAAACACTGACTATTAAATTGTGTGACTAGAAAGACACCAATAAATCTGAGAAAATGTACTTTAATTTTGAACAACAGCACTACAACGGTGGCATTACAAATGGTATTATGAAATTATTGTGTGAAAAAACAAGAATGCCACTTTTTTCATGAACTTTAAGCAGAAAATTAAAAAATAGTTTTAAAGCAAAAATAAACAATAAATAAAGATCATTTTAACATTGGCTCAACCAGCCCATCTTACTGACCACCAGGGGTCCTGGTCCTTAATCCCTTTTTATTACTCCCATGCCACTGGTACTGTACACAAACAAGGCTGTTTAAATATCTGCCTTGCACTCCCTTAGAGCAGGGGTGTCAGACTCATATTAGGTAGAGGGCCGGATTTGTTCAACTGAGACCTCATGGGGGCCAGATTTTTTTTTTACTAAAATCAGTTCGACTCATTTACCCATTTACTTCACAAAAGAAATACTGCTCTTTCCATTTCTCTTGAAACTGCCTGCATTCCGTGTCAACCTTTCTCTTTTTCGACAGCATCTTGTTCAGGGGCGGACTGGGATCATAATTCAGGCCGGGCATTAGATACCAAGCAGGCCAGGCCGATACGGGCCGACGCGCGTGCCGGCGTCAGAAAAATTTGGGCCGTTTAAAGCTCAATTTGGGCTGTTTGAAGCCAGATGTGGGCCGTTTGAAGCCCAATTTGGGTCGTTTAAAGCCAGATTTGGGCCGTTTGAAGCCCAATTTGGGCCGTTTGAAGCCCAATTTGGGCCAAGTCCAATTTTACAATGAGATGCACCCACTTTAATCCTGAATAAAGTAATAAAACCACTAGTAAACCAGTAGGCGGCGCCTGGCCTGCTGTTCAGTGAGTGGCCTGACTGCGGGCACAATTTTTTTTTTTTTTTTTTTTTTGCAGGCCAGGCCAGGCCAGGCCAGGCCACCGGGCATTTGCCCGACGTGCCCGATTATGCAGTCCGCGCCTGATCTTTTTGATTCTTTTGTTTTTTGGTAGGTAGCTGAATGCGCGATTCAATTCCAGCGTGGCATCATGACGGCTTTGTTTACACCTGATGACCTACTGACATACTTCCTTGTAGTGCAGGTTAATTAACTTATGAATGAACTCTTAGCTTGCTTATTAGCCACACGTAGTTCATGATAATGGGGTGCGAATTTAATAATAATAATAATATATATATATATTTTTTTTAATATTCCAAAACATCTCGCGGGCCGGATGAAACCTGCCCGTGGGCCGGATCCGGCCCGCGGGCCGTATCTCTGACATCCCTGCCTTAGAGGGAAATAACAAGCCTGTAAGAACTTTTATTGAGATACTATATTGAGATTTATCACATAAGTGATGCCATGCACGCATGTTAAGCTATCGTCATCATCACATCAGACAGGCTGTGTAAAGCCCTACCTTCCTCCAGTCCACCTGTTTGTCTGGCAGGCACAGCGACAAGTTCTTTTGTTTAGCCTACGACAATGTTACGTGCTAATTTGCATATCAATATGCGCTAATTAAGTAACTACTAACGACTCTGACTGCTCAATGCTCACCTCAGTTTCATTGATCATGAGTGGGGAGAACGATTGTGTGGACTGTGGAGGACCACTTCGCATAGAGGGGGGGGGAAACATGCACACAGCGCATTGAGTGTAGTCAGAAACTGCTACTAATGACCACCATGGATTTGGAGAGGGATTAAAAAAAAAAAAAAAAAAAAAAAAAAAAAAAAAAAAGTTTTTTTGCCTCTATTTTTTTGGGTGGGCTGAGACTATTTTTGGGTGGGCTAAAGCCCACCCAAAAACGGCCTAGAACCGCCCCTGCATTAGATAGCGTTAGCCTAATGTAGGCTACTAATTATAGGCTATAGAAGAATGACTATTTTGAACATATTTCGCCGTTAATGTTATCGCTACAGTATTCCTACAGATAGGAATCATGGAGTTCTGGACAAAATCTAAAAAATATTCTCAGATTTGAGTTTGAGAAAACTCATTAAATGTGGGGTTCTGATGTGGAAAAAGGTTAATAGGATTCACTCTTTTAGACCTTATGACTAGTGATGACTTTTTTAATTAAAAAGTATTACTCTAAGATTACCCTATCATTATTACACCTAAAAGGCTTTCTGCAACACCACAGCCCACAATCAACATCCACCATCATAGACATTGTGACATCATCAGTGATATCAGCAGTGATAGACATTGTGACATCATCAGTGATATCAGCAGTGATGTCACAATGTTTGATGTAATAGGAAAGTGGATGTTGATTGTGTTGTGTCACAATGACATCACTGATGATGTCACAGTGACATCACTGATGATGTCATACTGTCTATGACATCACTGATTCTGATGTCACTGATGTTGTCACAATGTTAGTGAGAGGCAGGGAAGGGATGGTGATGTCACAATGGCTGTGTGAGTGTGAAGGCCTAATAAAAACGAAAATACCGTTGTAGTGCCCCCCCATGGGTGGATTTCCCACCCCCAACAGATTAATTCCAGAACCCTGAAACGTTTTTTTTAGCAAATGAAGGCGATCAGAGCAACGGTGTGCCTACACAGCTCTCCAATTATAGTAGTAGGATTCCATCTCTTTAAAAGTTAAATAACAATAATAATCATGGTAATAATGTATTGCATTTATATAGCACTTTTCATAACACAAAAAGCCTCCTATAAACTGGACATGCAGTCTATTAAAATATGTAACCCCCTCTATAATACACAGATGATGGCCTAGATCAAGTGTTTTATATTGTATGCTATACATTTAAGATCATGCCTAATAATGGTGAATATGGGAGTTTCCTCTTTCCTAACCAAATGTATGGGATACACATTCTTTCACACTGCATTTTCTGTCTGCCACAAAATATATATCCCTCCTAATGCAGGGGATACACCTATCAGCACCACACCTGTCCAAAATGTATATCCCTCCTAATGCAGGGGATACACCTATCAGCACGACACCTGTCCAAAATGTATATCCCTCCTAATGCAGGGGATACACCTATCAGCACGACACCTGTTCAAAATATATATCCCTCCTAATGCAGGGGATACACCTATCAGCACGACACCTGTCCAAAATGTATATCCCTCCTAATGCAGGGGATACACCTATCAGCACCACACCTGTCCAAAATGTATATCCCTCCTAATGCAGGGGATACACCTATCAGCACCACACCTGTCCAAAATGTATATCCCTCCTAATGCAGGGGATACACCTATCAGCACCACACCTGTCCAAAATGTCCCAATTTAATTTCACTATCTGCTCTGTAGCGTCTCCTGAACTGGTGTAAAGTATAATGGGAAATGATAGCTTTGCTCTGGCCACAACAAAATGTAGTTTGGGTTTTAGCAGGTGCAAAATCCCTCCCACAAAGGAGGGTGGGCATTGTCCCCGGGCCCCTGAGAGACCTGAAGGGCCCCATTAAGCAGCTTCAAGAGCCTCATTTACTGACACATCCCTCCTTCAACGTGTGTTTTTGTTCCAGTTCACCCTTCAGCCATAACACACACACACACACACACACACACACACACACACACACACACACACACACACACACACACACACACACACACACACACACACACACACACACACACACACAC
>NC_139647.1:14221641-14241641 GCF_964638095.1 Poromitra crassiceps
AACACCACTAGTCTGGTTGTTGTCTAGTTCTCTGCAAAGACTACTGGATTAATTATCCAACTTGGCCAGGAGGCAAGTGGTTTATCCTGCTGTGAGGACCACACAAACTTATCCTGCTGGAACCACACAACTGTATCCTGCAGTAAATGGCCTGCATTTTATATAGCGCTTTTATCCAAAGCGCTTTACAGTCAGGAGGTACATTCACCCATTCACACACCGATGGCGGCAGGTTACCACACAGGGTGCTGGCACACCAACGGGAGCAATTTGGGGTTCAGTGTCTTGCCCAAGGACACTTTGACATGCAGACTGGAGGAGCCGGGAATCGAACCACCGACCTCTTTTATCCAAAGCGATTAGTGGACGACCCGCTCTACCTCCTGAGCTACAGCCGCCCCTGCTGTGAGGACCACACAACCTTATCCTGCTGTAAGGACCACACAACCTTATCCTGCTATGAGGACCACACAACCTTATCCTGCTGTGAGGACCACACAACCTGCAGCCCTGATCAGTGGGGAAAAAAGCAATCAGGTGTGATGAGTCGTCTGTCGTCCTTTTCTTCCGTCCAGACGGGGCTTTACGTTAGTCGAAGGAAGCCTTCAACCCAACTGGTAAACACGGCGAGGGATCTGCGCTGGTATCGCGCCTCCGTCTACTGGGAGTCGTTCGGTCTGATGATTGACCCGCATGGATGTATAATAGCCAAGGAATATGAGGTCATTTTATAGGAGCAGCACCTTAGGGTGCCAATACTGTTCCCAAGTCAAACTCTCTCTCCTCCAGTCAACAGATCGTTCAAACATCACTGAAGAAAGATCCAATATCCCATCACAGCACGACAAGGGGGACTGAAGGGTGGCCCTATTCCCTATTAGATACACCCGATTCCCTATTAGATACACCCTATTCCCTATTAGATACGCCCTATTCCCTATTAGATACACCCTATTCCCTATCAGATACACCCTATTCCCTATTAGATACGCCCTATTCCCTATCAGATACACCCTATTCCCTATCAGATACACCCTATTCCCTATTAGATACGCCCTATTCCCTATTAGATACACCCTATTCCCTATCAGATACACCCTATTCCCTATTAGATACGCCCTATTCCCTATTAGATACACCCTATTCCCTATTAGATACGCCCTATTCCCTATTAGATACACCCTATTCCCTATTAGATACACCCTATTCCCTATTAGATACACCCGATTCCCTATTAGATACACCCTATTTCCTATTAGATACACCCTATTCCCTATTAGATACACCCTATTCCCTATTAGATACACCCTATTCCCTATTAGATACACCCGATTCCCTATTAGATACGCCCTATTCCCTATTAGATACACCCTATTCCCTATTAGATACACCCTATTCCCTATTAGATACACCCTATTCCCTATTAGATACACCCGATTCCCTATTAGATACACCCTATTTCCTATTAGATACACCCTATTCCCTATTAGATACACCCTATTCCCTATTAGATACACCCTATTCCCTATTAGATACACCCTATTCCCTATTAGATACACCCGATTCCCTATTAGATACACCCTATTTCCTATTAGATACACCCTATTCCCTATTAGATACACCCTATTCCCTATTAGATACACCCTATTCCCTATTAGATACACCCGATTCCCTATTAGATACGCCCTATTCCCTATTAGATATGCCCTATTCCCTATTAGATACGCCCTATTCCCTATTAGATACGCCCTATTCCCTATTAGATACGCCCTATTCCCTATTAGATACACCCTATTCCCTATTAGATACGCCCTATTCCCTATTAGATACGCCCTATTCCCTATTAGATACACCCTATTCCCTATTAGATACACCCGATTCCCTATTAGATACGCCCTATTCCCTATTAGATACACCCTATTCCCTATTAGATACGCCCTATTCCCTATTAGATACGCCCTATTCCCTATTAGATACGCCCTATTCCCTATTAGATATGCCCTATTCCCTATTAGATACGCCCTATTCCCTATCAGATACGCCCTATTCCCTATTAGATACACCCGATTCCCTATTAGATACACCCTATTCCCTATTAGATACACCCTATTCCCTATTAGATACGCCCTATTCCCTATTAGATACACCCTATTCCCTATTAGATATGCCCTATTCCCTATTAGATACACCCTATTCCCTATTAGATACACCCTATTCCCTATTAGATACACCCTATTCCCTATTAGATACGCCCTATTCCCTATCAGATACGCCCTATTCCCTATTAGATACGCCCTATTCCCTATCAGATACGCCCTATTCCCTATTATACCTATTCCCTATCAGATACGCCCTATTCCCTATCAGATACGCCCGATTCCCTATTAGATACACCCTATTCCCTATTAGATACACCCTATTCCCTATCAGATACACCCTATTCCCTATCAGATACACCCTATTCCCTATTAGACCTATTCCCTATTAGATACACCCTATTCCCTATTAGATACACCCTATTCCCTATTAGACCTATTCCCTATTAGATACACCCTATTCCCTATCAGATACACCCTATTCCCTATTAGATACGCCCTATTCCCTATCAGATACTTAATATTCATATACTATAATTAGATGTTCCCCTTATTCTGTCCAACCAACTGACTGGGTGATTTAGGACCGAGCAGAACTGGAGAAGAATAGAGCAAGCGAAGATCTTCACATTCCTGTGTAACGAGAGAGAAGCACAAGTGTGCCGTTTGTATCAATGAGCAGAGCAGTGTTTGTGAATGCGTGTTTACGTGAATGTGTTCGTCAGCGCAGAGAAAAGACATTGGGAAATTCAGTTCTATAAGTATGTATGTTCTGTCCCTATGGCATCACTGTACAGTAGGTGCGTATCAAATCCAAAGGACTCCAAGTGACGTGTGCAAACGTTCTTCAAGGTTGTCTTGGAGAGAACACATTTCTCCTGAATGTGAGAGCAGAGATGTGTCATCTGTGGGCTTCATGCATTTTCCCATCTGATTCAACAAGGTCTCTATATTACTGTGACGTTGTTTGGAGGTGATGCGTCATTCTCACCATGAATCTTATGACTTCCCATTTGTTACCATTGTCCAAGTCACTATGCGATGGTTCCTTGGTTGGCAAGTAAAGTCCTTGTCATCGAAGCGTCATTGAAGACCGAAGAACACGCAAGAACGCAAGTTGAATTGTGTCTGGGTTCGTCCTCACTGTAGAAGCTCAAGAGACTCAAGAGCCCGGGGAGACCCAGGCTCAACGTCCTCACTGAGAAGCTCAAGAGACTCGAGATCCCGGGGAGACCCAGGCTCAATTCCGGGCAGCGGTACTTCCAGCTTGGTCAGACGTTCCTACAGACACAATTGGCCGTGTCTGCGGGTGCGGGACACCGGCGGTGGGATACGAGTCCTGCTCGCTGCACTAGCGCCTCGTCTGGTCGGTCAGGGCGCCTGTTCAGGGGGGAGGGGAGCTGGGGGGAATAGCGTGATCCTCCCACTGTCCCCCATGCTACGTCCTGCCAGTGACAATCCTCGCTGGCAGGCGAAAAGAAGCGGCTGGCAACTGCACATGTATCGGAGGAAGCATGTGCTAGTCTATAGCATGTGCTAGTCACCCTTATGCAGGGCACATAAGGGTGACAGAACACAGTTCACATTTGACCATATAAGTAACATGTTGTGTTGTCACTGAAGAAGGCTCCCTGTGAGCTGAACTACACTTGTTAATATAGAAATAGCCTAATACCTTACATTGAACACGTTGTGAACAGATTCAACAACAGACCCTGCTTTTAAAACAAAACAGTCCTGGGTCCTTCATTCTGCATTTCTATTCTTGGTTTACACTAAAATTGCTTTAAGTATATCTGGTCTCACAAACAGGAACACTCTCTTCTAAATGGTATAAAACCCCTCCGCTATGTTCTGTTCTATCAATAAAAATGCTATTTGGTTGGTGCGTCCTGGTAGCTCACCTGGTAGCACGCATACCACGAACGCCGGCCGACCCGGGTTCGAATCCGACCTGCCCGACCCGCGGTCCCTTGCCGCATGTCATCCCCTCTCTCTCTCCCCACATTTCCTGTCTGCCTACTGTCCTATATAAAAAATAAATAAATAAAAGGCAAAATGCCCCCCCCAAAAAAAAAAAAATGCTATTTGGTGAAATTATGTAAAACGTTGGATATAGAAAAGCACAGTAGCAGGATCTGTTATTGTATCTGTTCACAAACGTGTTAAATGTCACTTTCAGGGTATTTTTGTGGCCTGATTAAAATGAATGGGAAGTAAAAAACAGAACACTACAAACTGGTCCAGCTGCATCTGATCTGGGTGAGTAGTTTATATTCTGGTTTTCATGGTGGTTAAGTGCCAAATATCCTCCATGTTAAAACCAATTGGAATAAAGCTATGTTTACAAATGAGACTCCCTGACCCACCCAATATTGAAAAAGAATATATGCCTACATGAAGTAGTTTACTCAATTTGAAGGAGAATATTTTTTTCTGTACGCTAGAACAAGCTGAAATATTTTTATTCGAACCACTTGGTGTCCAGTCAACAGGCACTCATGTTTTCAAGTTTTCAGTGCAATTTTCTTTTACCATTTAGTTTTGTATATTTTTAGATATTGCATTTTATTTACAATTATCTTCACTTATAACAGGGCAGGAAAACGAGTTGTATTAGTCAATGTCTCTCTGTCCTCTCCAACATTCAATTTCTACTTTGTAATGCCCTTTTTTTGTATTTGCTCTGTGTCTGCGAACAGTCCTGTTCGAAATGACGACTGTACAACTTTCATTGTTGAAAGTTGTTTTGTGTATTGTGCCTTGTGTATTATTTACATTTTTTGTATGAAACATTCAGTTTTTGGAGAATGAATCCATGTTGGTTGGATAAAAAATAAATTGTAATTTTTGTATATATTTTATACTTTAATCAGTGTGTGTCTAAAAATAGCTAAATAAATGCAGTTAGTAAAAGCATTGATTCCCTAGAAAATCCCTATTGACAAATAAATGAATTCTCCTGAACAATTGAACCTCTTAGGGGTGCAGTGATAGTTATTGTTTTTTTTTTTTTTTGTATTTATCCGATACACACGCACGCACGCACGCACACACACACACACACACACACACACACACACACACACACACACACACACACACACACACACACACACACACACACACACACACACACACACACACACATCTTGTGAATCTTGTGTGAATCTTCTCCACTTCTGCCTGACTTTAATATATATATATATATACTGTATATTATGAACTCTTTTGTACTTTTGTACAATATATATATATATATATATATATATATATATATATATATATACATATATTGTACAAAAGTACAAAATAGTTCATATATATATATATATATATATATATATATATATATATATATATATATATATATATATATATATATATATAATATAGTACAGGAACAACTCTACTTTGCCCAGCCTTATTTATTTGACCAGAACTCCACCGAAAAACAATGCTGATTCATTTTGCACATAATCTCACACTATCTGAATTTTAAATTTCTCTAAAATGTGTTAATACTTCTGTCTGTGGAGAGACCAGACAGCCCGGCCCTGACCTATTTTGGGGTCTTGAGCCGTAGCTTTAGAAGCTTCTGCTTTAACTAGGCAGGGTGATATTTCCTGGTGATTGTGGTAATGCATGGAAACATTCCTGGTGGATCTGACAGGTGGAGACACACCGGCTGCATGCCGCCCTGGCGCCATGCCAAGACTGGTGTGTGTGAGTGTGTGTGTGTGTGTGTGTGTGTGTGTTATTTCCAGTTGCTCAGCACAACAGCTGAGAGAGCAGCTCCTCAGACATGCTGCCACCCTCTCCCTTCGATTCAGTTATCACCGTGAATATCAGAAGCAATATTGCCAAAACACTCAATAAAATGTGCATTCTAACCAGCACACAACAGTTGATACAGTCAACCATACTGAACTGAGCAATGATTTGGATAGAAAAAAGGTGCTACATAATAATATCTAGATAAAAGTTAGTAATAACACTTCCTAAATTCCTCAATTTAAAACATCCAGTTCATTCAAGAGCCACTAATGATATTGTAGTAACTGTTATGTGTGTGCTGGTCTGTCTTGTTCATTATCGTGTAGGCGTTTGTGTGTGTGTGTGTGTGTGTGTGTGTGTGTGTGTGTGTGTGTGTGTGTGTGTGTGTGTGTGTGCTGGTCTGTCTTGTTCATTATCGTGTAGGCGTTGTGTGTGTGTGTGTGTGTGTGTGTGTGTGTGTGTGTGTGTGTGTGTGTGTGTGTGTGTGTGTGTGTGTGTGTGTGTTAGGGTTAGGGTTAGGGTGGTCATGAGCAGGGTTAGGGTTAGGGTTAGGGCAGGTTGGAGCCATATGGTCGTCTGATGCACTGATTGACATGGTGAATTGGGTGTGTGGGATGGATGGGGGCGGGGGGGGGGGTGAAGGGAGAGAGAGAGAGAGAGAGAGAGAGAGAGCATCATTTGCTGCCCAATATGTTGACAAAATAGCACAACATAACATAACACATACACCATATAAAAAAAGTCAGTATGTGGCAGCCCTCACTATGTGCTGTGGGCTCATTGCACTGTACTGATTGGTTGCTTTCAGTCTGCAGGTCCTGGCTGGGCAGAGGCTGTGCCTGCTTGATCAGAATCAGAATCAGAATCAGAATCAGAATCAGAATCAGAATCACTTTATTGCCACAATATGCAAGTTACATGGAATTTGTCTTGGTGCCTGCATGCCATACAGTGATTAAGTCAACACAAAAAAGACTCAATATTACTAGTGCAAAAGATCATATACACAATGTGCTTAAGTTTGTGTGTATGTACATTAAAATCAATATACATTAAAGACCCACATGAGTTCATGATAAGCTGATCTGGAGCACCTGATTTGAGCTGGCTGTTAACTCTCATTCTCTCTCTCCTCCTCTCTCCACCTCTCTCCTCCTCTCTCCACCTTGTTGGGTTTGCTTTGAGCTCAGGCTCTTTTGGATCTTACTTTCATACATCTCAAACATCTACACTACACTACCCACTCATCCACACATTCAGTAACATTCACTACTGATGTTACTGACTGACACATCGAACCTTATTTTGAGTAATTTATTTACTTTATAATAAATACTTTTTGTTTTGCCTTTAAAACATGTGTGGTCTCCCCTCATTTGTACAGTCCACTGTTACAGTTGGTTATGGTGTGATTTCAACAAATATTCTGCCAAAATGACAATGAAAAACCATTTCACGAACGGTTCAAACTTGAAAATATGGCCACCCGAAAAAGATTCCGCTTTGAAAATATGGCCACCCGAAAAAATGTCTGCTTGGTAAAAAATAGTAATCATACTACACCTGTAGTATGATGAACGTTTCCCCTGCCCTACACCTGTAGTATGATGAACGTTTCCCCTGCCCTACACCTGTAGTATGTTGAACGTTTCCGCTGCCCTACACCTGTAGTATGATGAACGTTTCCCCTGCCCTACTACACCTGTAGTATGATGAACGTTTCCCCTGCCCTACTACACCTGTAGTATGATGAACGTTTCCCCTGCCCTACTACACCTGTAGTATGATGAACGTTTCCCCTGCCCTACACCTGTAGTATGATGAACGTTTCCCCTGCCCTACACCTGTAGTATGTTGAACGTTTCCCCTGCCCTACACCTGTAGTATGATGAACGTTTCCCCTGCCCTACACCTGTAGTATGTTGAACGTTTCCCCTGCCCTACACCTGTAGTATGTTGAACGTTTCCCCTGCCCTACACCTGTAGTATGATGAACGTTTCCCCTGCCCTACACCTGTAGTATGATGAACGTTTCCGCTGCCCTACACCTGTAGTATGATTAAGACCACCTGTTGTTTGCTACCAACATGGTGATGTAATGGAACACTATGAATAGTAACTGTCTGTGCAGTCAGCCAGGTTCATTTTCAATCTAGCGAGATGCTATTCTAACACCATGCAGTCCTATAAATACACGGGAAGCTGTTATATTAAGCTTGAGGGCAGCTCTCCATTGCATAGTGTGTCAGTAATACAAGACAGTGCTAGCTGTATTTAGCTTCTGTGGAGACATGCAGCCTATTATTAGGCTACAATATTAAGGCCAACGGATACAGTAAGAAGTGGGAGGGGGCTATTTTGGTTCTGCTGAAATGACCTCAGACCCTTTATACACATAGACACACGCACACACAAGCACACGCACACACACACACACAGACACACACACACACACACACACACACACACACACACACACACACACACACGCACACACACACACGCACACACACACACAGAGTGAGGAAAACCCGCACTACAGACCCACACACAGTCAGATTATGGAGCTATTTTCCACAGTGAGTGTGGGGGTGTTTATATAAATTCCCTGCCTAGCCGCAGAACACTGACACCCTGTGAATGAGCACTATGTGGTACACTTGTTGTGTGTGTGTGTGTGTGTGTGTGTGTGTGTGTGTGTGTGTGTGTGTGCGTGCTTGTGTGCGTGTGTGTGTGCGTGTGTGTGTGTGTGTGCATGCGTGCGTGTGTGCGTGCTTGTGTGTGTGTGTGTGTGCGTGCTTGTGTGTGTGTGTGTGTGTGTGTGTGCGTGCGTGCGTGTGTGTGTGTGTGTGTGTATGTGTGCGTGCGTGCGTGTGTGTTTACTTAAGTCGAATTTGGGGACACACACCCAACAGTGCATTGGGGACAGTGGGTGCAATTGGGGACAAAAGCCGTGTCAGGTTCAGTGGTTAAGGTTATGGTTAAGGTTAGGTTTAGGTTTAGGTTTAGGTTTAGGCAAGTAGTGATTATGGTTAGGGTTAGGGTAAGTCTCAGGGAATTCATGTACGTCTAGGTGTGTGTGTGTGTGCGTGTGTGTGTGTGTGTGTGTGTGTGTGTGCGCATGCACGCACGCTTGTGTTTTCTAATTAGGAATGAGGGATGGAGAAGGTCAGAGGTAGTAGCAAGTGGAGAGGAGGGGCTCTCTGTGTTGCCTTCTATTGAGAAAACCAGGTGTTACTCATACTTTAATGCAGAGACAGACAAGACAATTGGGACGAAGAGGGCAGTAACACCAGTTTGCATACCCGGTGGAAAGGAGGCAGGCATTTCGCCTCTATTCATTGTAATCATCTGAAGAAGGACTTAGGACCTAAATGTTATTCTTTCTGTTAAATAAAACTTTTTGCATTTGGAGACAGTGTGCGGGAGTTATTTTCTTTTGATTCAGTCAGGTTTTCCCTCCTCTGACGCACCTGTTATCCTTCATGATGGGATAGATGCAACAAGGAAAGTTGAATACCGTTTTAAACCTTCCTTGTTTAAGGCCATAATGTAGCCTACTATGCAATTGAACATGGTTGTGACGTAAAACCATTTATCTACTAAATTTAGCTCTGGTAGACGAAGGTAATGTTTCTAGCTAGCCTACCTATCTCTTCACATCCAAAATTGCTGCAGGCAAGAAGACATTTTCCATATTTTGGCAAAATGAAATGAATAAACAGACTAAAAACAAATGTTACACAAACGGATAATTTGCTTGATCCCAGACTGCATCCAGTGAAATGCAGACAAATCGATAGAACAAAGTGATGCAACACAACTGTGTTGAGTGACATCACTCATTACATCACAACTGCCCGAGTGACATCACATTTGGGGAATTGTGTGTTGCGCCATCGGCCCTTGAATCCCAGTTGCTCGAGTGACATCACAGTTGTGCAGCTGTGCGCCATCGTGGAACTGCGCAACCGTGTGCCATCGGCTCTCCAATTATAGTATTCTGCTCGAGTGACATCACTCATGACATCACAACTGCCCAAGTGACATCACAGTTGCGCAATTCACAGTTGGGCAACTGTGTCCCCGTGCAACTGCATCGGCTCATACTACATCACAGTTGCTCGAGTGACATCACTGATGTGATGATGACATCACAACTGCCGGAGTGACATCACAGCTGGGCAAATGTGCGCCGCGTCAATTTTTGCCCAGAAGTGATGTCACTTTTGTGACACAAAACGTGACTGACACCGCTACCCACCTCATGATGTGGAACCTCACTTCCATCACTTTCGTGACTGACAGACACCCAGACAGACAGACACCGCCCACTTAGCCAATTTTAACTAAGAAGATATATCTCGTGCGGCGCACAATTTCTAGGAGACTCTGAAGACGATGCGCCATGGGCACAACATGTTGTGGGATTTATGACATCACTGATGATGTCACTGATGATGTCCCGATTTGCATCACAAATCACTGTTGACGTCACTGTTGATGTCAAAATCGTGACTAACAAATACTGCCAGCAAAATTGTGACTCATAAACACTGCCCAACCCGCAATTTTATATATGGCTGGACGGACCTCCAATATGGCCGCCAGGTTGTCTTATGCCACCCAAAAGCCCCGCGTACATAAAGCGATAAAGCAGTGGAGGAAAATAGATTTTGAAAAAATGCAGAGGAGGGGAAGGGGTGGTTGTGGAGATATCGGCTAGATAGAGGAAAGATAGCTTGATATATCTGTCCACTTGCTGTGGAAAATCAGCTCAGTGAGGTCGCGACAGGTGCTGCTCGCTAACATTTCCAACCATGCCAAACGACACCCCCACCTCTTTTTCCATCAGAGGTGGGGGTTTGTGTGTGTGTGTGTGTGTGTGGGGGGGGGGGGGGGGGGGGGGGCTGGGGGTGGAGTCATCACTTACAGTCATCACTATCTCTGCATATTGCGAACCACCCATAACCTCAGGGTCAGCAAGGGATAGGCCTACTTAGATCATAGACAGAGATAAGATAGAGGTAATTCCCTCTGGGTATTGGTGTGTGTGTGTGTGTGTGTGTGTGTGTGTGTGTGTGTGGGGTGGGGGGAGTTGTGGTGATGGGGGTCATCTGTTGATCTAATCAGTATCAATAGCAAGTGTTTATTTGCTCAGAAAACGATATAACGAGTAACACGAATGTTACTCCCAAAAAGTTATTAATATCTTATGAAATGGCTAGAATACAGGTTTGGTTCCCATGACACATGAATGGCTGTGGTCCCCTGAGGAAGGTTTTGGTAATAATTGAACAGTTTTGAGATCAAATCAGAGTTTCGCTAGCAATAGCCCACCTAACCTCACTTTCAAGACGTCGTGGTAAAGCTGTCTTAAAGAAATGTGAAGAAAGTTGGCAAGTTGAAGACAGAAAACAATGAAAACCCTAAAAACGTTTAGCTAAAAACAACCGAGTTCAGTGTTTTTCTTTTTATTTATGGGGGAAGAAAAGAAAAAAACTGCTACAAATACATTAGAATACTGTTTTGTTTAAAACCCCAAACAGTGTAACTGGAAAACCCACACATCATCACCATCTCCAGCAGCAGTGTCACTGCAAACATTTCTTAATAATTATTGGTATTAATACCGTTTCAAAAGAATAGACACACACGCATACACACACACACACACAATAGACATTGGACCATAGACTGTATAATAATAATCGGACGTACACATGAGCAGAGAAATATCATTTGTTAATGCCATGTGAACCCCACGTTTCCATCACTGCTTTGGGTCACAGCAAGTCTGATTTCTGCCTTATGTCAAATCTACTACTTTGGGGATGTTAATCTTTTTCACTCCTGGGCCAAAGTTATTTATATATACCGGGTATATATATATATATATATAATCTCATCCAATACATCCAGACTAATAAAAAACGTCACCTAATCAATTCAATTACAGACATCGCCAGTCAAAAGAGGAATCCAACATGGCATCCAAACATCTCTTCTTCAAACTGTTGTCATACGCAGGCATCACAGAATACAACTTTTTGCTCTGGAATCGTTTAGAAGATCCGGATGCAGTTCCTCTTTTCAGCCATTGCTGGACAGATTGTCGATTGACGTCTTACATACAGCGTTCCCTCATGCCAAATTCTACTTTTCATAATTAGGTTGGACTCTGTGAGCTAAAATGACCTTCCTTCCTGGATTGCTAATCGTCGTTTTTCAATCTAGTTCCCATCTAAT
The DNA here is from genome assembly GCF_964638095.1 of Poromitra crassiceps. Lineage (NCBI taxonomy): Eukaryota > Metazoa > Chordata > Actinopteri > Beryciformes > Melamphaidae > Poromitra > Poromitra crassiceps. The sequence continues at coordinate 14,233,764 of NC_139647.1, forward strand.
GTAATGAATGAGTGAAACACATTGGAAAAGACATTCTGTAATGTGACTTTCCCTCTCTCAGAACTCCATGAGAATCAAGGAATTCCATGACCAGTGGGAACCCTGTAAATATGAGATTCTTCTGAAGAATCGTTTCTACTGGAGACCTATCATGGATCGTTTCTATTGGAGACCTATCATGGATCGTTTCTATTCGAGACCTATCATGGCTATATATTTATATTGGAGACCTATCATGGCTGTACAAAGTTACACGGTGAACATCGAATAAGGATCAGGTTCTCTTCACCCATCAGTCGAGGAATTACAAAACTGACACAGATCAATGTCTATATGAGGTCAATTGAAGCCGTTAGGCCATGTTCACATTACAGGCAAATCTGAGTTGCTGATAAAGTCATTAATCATCATTATGTTGATTGGTTTCCCAAATCTGATTCTCAAGTCGGATCTGTGTGTCCAGCCTATCTGCATGGGTTGCTATGGTAACAACGTGGGCATCAGTAAATACGTACGTTGGTGACGTGGTTTTCCTGCACAGAAGCATTTGATGACGAGTTGCGAGTAACGTTCAAATCAGATTTGGTGGATCTGCGCGTCCGCACTGAAGACACATCAGTCAAAAGCACATTTGAAGCAGATTGGAAACTACCTCCATATGTGGTTTGGGACAAGTGACACAAATCAGACTTGGAGCATCCAGACTCATAAAACCAATCTGGATAAAGTCATTAATAGGTCACTAAAGTTCACAAATCAGATTTGGCCTCCTAGTCTGAACATGGCCTTAGTCTTCCGTGTGAAGCAGAACTTCTGGAGCAACAACTCTGTGCGTGGACAGAGGTCAAACGTGGTGCGTATCCTCACACCTTTGGAAACAAAGCAAACGCAAAGATTCAACACAGAATCTCTTCAGGAGATGTCTCCTATTCACACGTTTAAATATGGAGAACAACATCAGAACATTATGAATCTGTGGCTTACAAACATCTATAAAAGAGCCTTACTATTATAGCATGAGTACAAAAAGGATCATAATAAACAAACCGAAGAAACTAAACTTCACCAGACATGAAAAAAATCCCTTGTTGCAAGAGTTGTGACATCTAATTAAAAGAGGGTGAGACTTACTCAAAGTGCAAAAATAGTTTTAATTTGTGTTCAGGATTTCTGTCTTTATACTTTGAGCGAGATACACAACTCCTTTAAACTCTGAACTGATTTTGAAAGTGGACCTCAGCTCAGGTTGTATAAATTGCAATTCCCAGTTGACTTCATCTAATGACTTTGGCCAGATATAGACTACAAACGCATAAACAAACAAAACACACAAACAAAAACCTGGCATATACTGGAAGAACTAAAAACATGAATCTAGAAAATACCTTTGTCACAACAATGACTTCTAACCCCAACACTTAACAAGGGCTTTGTCAACCTCCTTGTTTACATTCCTTCTTTCATCTACCCATTCATCAACAAGCTAATAACGGATAAGCTGAAGAAGCAGCAGCTCAACACAAGATGAAGGAACTGTATGACACCACATGAAGACATGAAGACACATGACAGACCAATACAAGACACGATGGAAAAACACTCGCACAAAGCAAGAAGACCAGCTGAAGAGATGAGCCGAACACTTCAGGGACGTATTGAACAGACCCATAACCAACAGAACCAGCCAACATCCCTCCATCCAAATACTCCATACAAGTCAAGACCAACAAGCCTGAAAACCAAAGCACTGGGACCTGACGGAATACCTCCAGAAGCCATCAAAGCAGACGAGGAAACGCCAACCATACTACTCCACAAACTCTTTGGACAGATTTGGGAGAAAGAAAATGTGCCAAGCGACTGGACAGAAGGACACCTGGTGAAAAACCTTCAAGACTGTTAACAACTAGAGGGGCATCATGTGCCAGGAAGGGAAGGTGCTCAGCGGGATCATTCTGGACAAAGAGCTCAGAGAACAAGCAGGTTTGCGACAGGACAGATCATGTACCGACCACATTCCCACCCTTGGCATCATTATAGAACAGACGTTGGAATGGAACACCTCTCTCAACCTCACATGCATCGACTTCCAACGAGCATTTGACAGTCTGGACCGAGACACCTTATGGATCTCATGCTAACCCTAACCATCATACAACAACTTTATTATCTACAATCATCCTGCAGAGTCATACACAACGCACACTGAAAGCTTTACATGGCAGGGCTGTTTGCTGTCTCTCTTTCTCCCTTCCTCTTGGCAGTTGACTGGATTATGAAGACCACCATAGCCTAACAAAACCTGGGCATACAGTGGACACTTTGGTCCCAATTAGAAGACCTGGGCTTCGCTGATGATATAGTCCTCCTGTCACACACCAAAATACAGAATAATGCAGACCAAAATCACAAAACCCGCCACAATCGCAGCCTCCACATCAATAAACCAAAAACCAAGGTGACGAACATCAACCATAAAACAGACGATGACATAAACATGGACGGAGAGGTCCAGTACTGGAAGAGGGGAGGACAGAGGCAGTGACAAAGACATACAAACAAGAATGTGGAAGGCAAGAGCATCCTTTTCAATACTCAGGACAAATAAATATGGAATTCAAAGCACATCTCCACAAAAAATAAACTCTGCAGTATCTTCATCATCTAAGTAAGTCTTGAACTCACACACCAAATCAGTTTTAATTTTACAGGGCAGAAACCTGGAGAACCACAATAGCAACAAGCCATAAACCTCAAACCTTCATAAACAGATGCTTACGACACATCACATCCAGGGAATCTAGTGGCAGAAGAGCTCTGGCAAATCACAAAACAAGAACCAATTGAAACACAATTCAAACGCTTGAAATGGGGCTGGATTGGGCATACCCTGAGGAACCACTCTGCAACCAGACAGACCTTGACCTGGAACCCACAGGGGAACCCTAACCCTAGAACCCACAGGGGAACCCTAACCCTAACCTGGAACCCACAGGGGAGAAGAAAGCCAGAAAGAGCCAGGAACAGCTGGAGGTTTGTGGAGGCACAACTCAAGGAAATAGGAACATCCAGGGAGGAAGCAGAGAAGTCTGCCCAACACAAAACCAGCTGGAGAAAGTTCAAGAATGACCTATGCTCCCCAAAGAGCAGAAGGGTTTAAGTCAAGTCTTTCATCTACCATGAAATGTATTTAGACAAATCATTGGACAAGAATTAAGATGATACAAAAATCTGTTTAACGGAATTCCAACTATTCTTCAAAAGACTAGAATTAAAGTGCAACATGAATCATGATGAATGCATTCTTGTGTGATATATGAAATGATATCATCCATAGCACAGAATTGGACGACGCTTCAAACAAAACCACATCATTGTTCCTACAGAAAATATTTGTGTGTGTGTGTTCACTGTTCCTATCATTATGGCATAAGCTCTGCATTTCTGGGAAAGGGCTGCCCTCTAGTGGTCAAATTATATTATGAAACAACTGTATTAAACCAGTCCCTGTGTGTGTGTGTGTGTGTGTGAGTGTGTGTGTGTGCGCGTGTGAGAGAGTGTGTGTGCGCGTGTGAGAGAGTGTGTGTGTGCACGTGTGAGAGAGTGTGTGTGTGCGCGTGTGAGAGAGTGTGTGTGTGTGTGTGTGTGCGCATGCGCGTGCGCGTGTGAACAGCAGCCCCAAGTTTGTGAATCAACTTTAATGTCCTCCAAACGTTGTGGACACATCTGACCCATTCCTGTTATTATAATAACATATTAATATTATAATAACTGTTATTAGTGCACTGGTTTGAAACGGAAAAGTTTTCCAAAAATATATCTCTCTTTTTAATCTTTTATCTTGACAGATGCATCATAAAAATATTCCTCGCAGCAAGAGTCGAATAAGCAGATAATGGTAGAGTGGAGGTTAAAACTCAGTCCAGCTGTTCCATCCTTGATTTTTGCTTGTTTCTTCCCACAGTACTAATATCTATAGATCGGTCCAGAAACAAATCCTTGACATTTCCTAGTAGCCTTTTCCCTTCTGCACGGTGAGGAAGGAAACGAGGGTATCATCAGCTAGAAAGCCGACTGGATCTGTCATCTAGGTTCCTACGTGGAGAAAGCCTGCAGCACTCTGGGGCAGGTTGTGTTTGTTGCAGGGTAGAGGGATGGTAGGGCAACAGCAGGGGTTTGGCAGGGTGGCTGACAGGGTGGCTGACAGGGTGGGAGGAGGGTGTTGTCAGTTTTCAGCTAGAGACAGTGCCAGGGCTGCCTGCAGTGCTGCCTCTTCATCAATGCTGTAGTCCTGAAAAACACATCAGGCACAAAACTCAGGTGTCAGGAAATCCAAAACCATAGACAATCTAACCAAATCTCTTCTATAGGCTGTCCATTATGTAAGACACAATACAGACATTATCTGACAACTCTAAGTTTTGACTATATACACACACATATGTTCTTGAAGAGTGTGAGGTAGATAATGACCAATCATTTTTGGGTGAGCTATTCCTTTAATGTCCTGCATGTAGACATTAGTCATTAGAATCATTATTTATTTAGTCAAACATGCTGTTAATTTGTCTGATGTGGTTAAAAATAATAGAATAAAATCACAGCCCACCCCCCCCCCCCCCCACTCACCACAAAGGTGTCATAGGAGAACTTGTGTCTGTGGAGGAGATGCTGGAGGAAGTTAGAGCTCTTATAGCTGGGGTCTCCCCACGGCATGGCTGAACACACTGGACACACCTGGCGTCACACGCACGCACGCACGCACGCACACACACATTAGGGCTTGTGTCTACACATGTCAAAATGGCTAAGTCACTGTCATAAGAAGACTATTTGATTTCAGAAACAATGAATTTAAAACAACAGCTGAATTTTGACAGATTCTTCCAAACACTCATTCGAGACCATCCAGGGTAGTCATGTTGACAGCCTGTGGCAGAAGTGTCAGGTGTTGGTTCCTAACAATGTTATTGTAGTTAACTAAAACGAAACCAAAAACTACAATTTGGTGTGAAAAAACATTGTAGTTACGGTAATTGATTCTGAAAAAAAAAAAAAAACTTCATACTGAAAAATGAATTTAGTTTTACTCTGTCAATTTGGTCAAATTTGTCGCTAATATGCCATTTTTACGTGCAATCATGCTGAATCTTTCAGGAAGTGTAAATAGCACCACTGTGGGTAACCTAACGGAGCCAGATATTTTGAATTAAGTCAAGTCAAGTCAAATTTATTTGTATAGCCCTAATTCACAAGCATGTCTTCGACAGATGTTTTTAGACAGAATATTTCTAGCTAAATCTAGCTAAGCACTATCAATAAAAAGGATTGAACAATCAGCAGAACAAACGGTATACTGGGACTGGGCAATACGGTTGAAATCCATATGACGATAATCACAGGGTCAGTTTTGATACATACCAATGTATAGCCAATATGGTTCATAAAGTCACATTTAGTAATCCAATTATAATAATTACCTGGCAATTGTCATATTAGGTCATTAGGGCTGACTAAATGGGCAAAAATGGCTAATTAGTGGCCAAAATGACTCGACACAGGTTCAGCACCATAGAGAGCTCCAGAGTGGAGGAGCACACAGGTGAGCGGAGTTGGAATAAGCCAGTGAAGTGGACTATGAAAACCCTCTGGGGAGAGGAGAGGCTGTATGCAAACTCTGTGAGCGAGGCCTGCAGCGCAATGGCCGTGCAGCCCAATACACTGCACGGGTACTCTGCTAGTGCAGTGGTTCCCAACCTTGGGGTCGCGACCCAAAGTGGGGTCGCCTGGAATTCAAATGGGGTTGCCTGAAAAAACAAAAACAAAAAAACCCCCCACTACAACACATAATTTAAAGGGATACGCCAACATTTTGAGAGTTCAGGCCATTTGCCATAATTACCGATATTAAAACTAGAATGTAGAAGCCTTTATCTTCACTCTGCGTGCAGTACAAACATCACTGCTACTTAGCACAGCGCTACAATGGCTCTATGGTACTTTTGCCTACTCCCGTTCAGTCGCCCAAAATACACATTCCAACAGCGCCAGAAACACTCACATGTACATGTTGTGACTCGTGTACTCTCCACACGGTGAATAATAATACAAAGTTACATGTTGTGACTCGTGTACTCTCCACACGGTGAATAATAATACAAAGTTACATGTTGTGACTCGTGTACTCTCCACACGGCAGGGCTCGACATTAACGGCTGCCCGGTTGCCCCGGGCAACCAAAAAAAACATGGGGCAACCATTTCTCGGTCTTTGGTTGCCCCAGGGGCAACCACGATTTAACATGCAACAAAATATGTACAGCAGCAAACAGCAAAATATACACCAAATAAATGTTTTAATACTTGTTGTGAGTGACATATATGTGACATTTTATTGCTGTTACAATCGAAACGATGTTACTAATTACCAGTCGGAACCTACGTGATGCATGCTGCACGTGCGGTATGACTGGGACAGGTGGGGCTGCTCGCACACAATCACAGCGGCTGCAAGACGCAAGAAGAACCTCGTCCGCCCGCAGCCCCGCACAGAAACAAAGGACGAGGAAATTGTCATTGAGGTGAAATACCCGTGCGTCTTTGAACGGGACGGAAAACGAATGCTATACTGCAAAGCATGTAGCCTACAACAAGCGCTTAGGTCTCATATGCTTCCCGCATCGGCGAGTGTCCACACGGAAAAGTGAGTTAAATCAGCAGACGCGCCCCTCCACAAGGCTGCTGTGCAGACGGTTTTCGCCTGGCTGTGCACACCCCGAATTGTGTAACTACGTGGACGCGGCTGGGCGGACAAAGTGGAGTTTTCAAGACTCCAGCTCACTTCCGCGAGCAGAAACCCACACACAGTGTATAAACGCTCCACACGTTTCCTCGTCAAGATTCAGTATCTCTCATTTCCGTGCGACAGCCCAAACTTCAAGCATAATTCCAGCATAACGCTATACTGCAAAGCATGTAGCCTACAACAAGCCTACAACATACACCTCGATCAGGACATCCTTCAAAAACGTTTTACCACCGCGTATATGTGCTGAGAAATGATTTGCATCCCTGGCCTGTCAGCCTCTCATACGGGGTGAGAGAGAGAGGGATTGCAGGGCCGCTTCTGGGCCTTTTGGGGTCCTATGCAACATCAGAGTGGGGGCCCCAAACCACTGTCATCATAGTATCCCTGAATGAACATGAGGAGGGCAGGCCCGGCGTTAGGGGCGGGCCTGACCGGGCCGGGCCTGACCGGGCCAGGCCCCCCCCATTTAACAAATTGGCCCCCCCATTCAATTTTTTTTTTTTTTGTTGCTAAAAACGTTTTTCCGTTTTTCTGTTTTAAAGTTTAACATGGAATCTGGCTGTCATTAGGCATTGATTAACTCAATGCTATTGCTAACTGTTACTTTGAACATCCATTTGCAATGATTCTGGCTGGATATTAACTATTGTAAATTTGTCACAATGAATGCAATTTGTGCACAATGTGTAAATACACTTAATATTGATTGTTTAGGCCTAATTATTTGTAAAGTCACAACACATTAGAGATGTGTGTAGTTCTTCACAGATTTAGCCTCTTCATTTTGCTCTCAAATGCACCAGGTTGACGAATTTTACTTTAAAATGTACAAAATCTTCTTCCGGGGGAGAATCCCCCCGGATGCCCCTTGGGTAGCTTGGCCCCCCCAAGCTAGGGGCAGGCCCCCTCTGTAACTTGGGTCTGGAGCCGGGCCTGGAGGAGGGTAGGCTACTTAATTATCAATAACGCTTTTAATTAATAAATTAAGCACAATATGAACAATAACTGTTGAAAAATATATGAAAATGAAAGTTCACAAATATTAGTTAAATCATTTTAGTGCAAATGCAT